>NW_028242827.1:0-88967 GCF_964263255.1 Lissotriton vulgaris
GGTGTACTCCCTGCTAAACAAAGAAGTTCCACCCACCAAAGCGGATGTACATAAGTACTTGGGCCTCGGGACACTGATAAGAGAAGTGCACAAGGAACAGGAGGAAATAATAGAATGCTACAACCAATACAAATTGAGAAAAAGTAAAGTGGCAAGCAAACAGACAAAAAGGAAAAAAAGTTGGGATGTAAGTCCCTTTTCAGATATATTAAGTGCAATAGATTTCACAAGCACGGCGCAAGCACTGTGCAGGAGAAACCTGAAAAGGAAGGAATAAAAAAGAACCTAAACAAGTGAGATAAAGAAGCAGGAAGATGAGGGTGGTAGAAGAAAGTGGTGTCCGATGGATTCAAGGCTAGGTAGCCTCTGCATTCAGTAACACCAGCATTCAACCTTGTCATGGGTGGCTCCCATGTAAAGCTCTGTGCCCATGCAGTTAAAAAAATCGATTTATTCATTCATTTATCAATGTGCACTGGACTTACTGGTATTTGTATTTTAAGCTACACTGTCTCATGTGTGCAAGTATCAGCATGGATGTTTCTATTAGAGAAGAAAATCCTTTATTTGTCTATACAAAAGAATTCAATATTAAATGTTTCTGGGTGTTTGAGGCAGTAAATGCTAGAAAAGACTAGTCAGCAGTTTGCAGTTGACTACGATTCATTCAGAAGTCTCTCCTATTGTATGGGGCAGATTGTGCATTCAATTAATCACACTTGTTCAGTCGTCTTGCTTCATTATTTGGCAAAGGGTTTTCAGGCCTTTTGTAGCCGTTTCTTAAAAACTTCAAAAAACATTATTTGGCATTCAGCCACTTAGCTCTTGGGCATATTTGAAAAACATTTGGCTGTGAGCAAATGTGTCCTGATTTAATCTAAAATTCCAGCAGTAATCCAAGAGTAGGCTAGAATATTACAGTAAGCCGCAAATATTAAAAACAAACCATTTTTGATTGAGGCATTTTATAAGAAGTAAAAAAAAAACAAGCAAATTAGGTTAAACGCACATTAAAGGAAGGCATTGTAGTGTCCAGCAGGACACGGTCTAGTTGTTTTCTGTATGCCCTATACTGTACACCCACCCACCACAGACGTCACTGGTCAGGTGACGCTGCCTTAATAAAAGTGGCCGAGCGCACGTGCTCTGGGCCAGTTGCACCATGTAGCCCACTGTGTCTGTGTCAGTTCTTTCCAGCATGAGGGCCCAGGGCCCCCATCATTACATTGGCGACGAGGAGGGCGGACGCTAGCCACGCGTGCCGCTGTTTAAAGAAAACCCCGGGAAAGAAGAAGGGAAGTGCCCATGTGCAGGGCACCCCTCCGGGGAAGCGGCGCCGGCCGCCGAGAGGCTCGAGGGGTGTGTGCAGTGCCCCGGGCCTAGACATTCAGGAGGAGGTGACCGGGAGCCCACCCCGCACCTCCATGCTTAGCGTGAGCCTCCCGGCGTGAGGTGAAAGTGCAGCAGACCGACCAGAGCCCACCTGTGCCGGCCGCAACTGAGCGCCACGTGGAGGCGCGGCAAGAAGTGCCCAGGAGTGAGAGGACCGATGTGGAGCCCACCCACGACGTGAACAGGCCCGTCGGCCGGAGGTGAGCCCGGGCGTAAAGGAACTGCCTGGGGGGCTGCGCGAGCGAGAGGCGACCCCCTCCTTGTGTCCGTTATCAAGCGATTGCCCGTTGATAACGCAGGACTAGTGGAGCCCACCCGCGGCCTGCCTGGAGCTTCCCCCACCGCATGTGTGAAGTGCGGCGGCGGGGGAATGAACTTGTACCAGAGAGCGCCCGCAGCGTGAGAGAAGCTGCGGGGCACCGACTAACAAAGCGGAGCCCACCCGCTGCTAAAGTGAACACTGTGCCCTATAAGTGAGTAGAGCCAGCGGAGCCCACCCGCGTCCTGCCGTCAGCGTCTCCTGTCCCCCGCCGCGCAGCATGTGTGCAGTGAAGCTGCCGCGGCGAGGATGAAAGGACTTTGAACAAGGAATCACAAGCGGAGCCCACCCGCAAAGCTTCAACTTCTGCCCGAGCTGCGTGTGATGGGAAGGCGGCGGGTGAGGAGGAACGTAGAACCAGCGTCCGGCAAGAGCGGACTCCATCTGTGCTCTCCCCACCCCCTGCGCCGCCCAAGTAGGACAATGACCGGGGCGGGAAGGTACATCAAAGCAACACTCACGTAAGGAAAGGAAGCCCTCCAGCGGTGACCGCGTGCCCAAGCCCAGCTCCGCGGGTGAAAGGGGCCGAAGGAAGCGAGCAGCCCGGAGAGCACCGCTGACACCCCACCCCTCTCGCGCAGTGGGCTAACCGGTGAAAGCTGCTGCAGTAGGGAGAGGAAGCTGAGGACAATAAGTGAGCTGTGAGCAGCGCCAACACAAACTTCCCGCGTACCTTGGGCGAGTGAAGAGGAGAAAGTGGGCAGCTGCGACCCCCTCACATAGGTCGTGTGACGAACGGCTGCTAGGGAGAGGCTGTGGCGGCCGAGCAAAAGAGTTCTCAGTCATATTAACTGCAAATCATCGGAGCCAAATCTTTACCATTATTGAGCTTTAGCTCGGAACTCCTTAAGGGCAAAGATGTAACAATTCTCAACACTACCATCCATCCGGTTCAAAAGTATCTACCACATTCCATGACACATCTGCCAAGCTCAAGTGCACCTGGAATGTGGGCTCCAGTACCAGCTCCCAGTGAGAATGGCTGCCCTACTCAAATTGTACTGGAAGTTGAGAGCTTCCCTACCCTAGTCCTTGGCTGCTTTGTGTTGGTCTGAAGTGGAAAGCCAGCACACGATCAAAAATAGCTGGCCAACTGTGCTCCACCCAGTTTTGACATCCCTTAACTTACATGAGGCATGAGAGCTAAATATTAGCCACGCAGCATTCAAATAAATCGGCAACAAATCTGCTAAATTAAAATCGTGGTTGATAGATGAAGCGGAATTGGCATACAAAAGACACAGTTATCTGTTAACTACTCACTACTGTCAGGATAGTGCAGTGATATCCCATTGGGGATGATTGTTTGCATTCTATAAATGCCATTGACATTGACATTGACACAGCTGCTCAATCTTACAATCTTTTAGGACATGGGGCCCGCAAACGTACCTTACCTGTCACATATCTTAAACCTTCCAGCACTTTTATTTAATAATACAAATGGGAGCCTTTCCTTCAAAAGATCAGGTGCCGTCCTGGGGACAAAGATGGACGAACTCTCTTTGCCAAATCCGCGGTCAATTTGATGAAAGCTTACTACACTTCCTGTGCATCTGCCCGGCTGTAAACTATTAAAGACAGAAATTACTTTGCCCCGCCTTTTGAGCCCTCAATATAAGATCATGCCGTACCGCAGTGCTGAAATAATTGAACAGCATATCAAATCAGCTCTCTTGCAGGGATGCTAAGTTTGTTCTACAAGTGAATAACCTATTAACGTCAGATCGGTCACCCCAAATGAATAGCTGCGATTGGAGGACAGGGAACTTTGAAGCGAAGATCTTGGCATTTTGCCAGTTGAACTCTGCTCTTAATTTTCATTATCTCCCAAAAACCGTCATCGTCAATTCCCATGGGAGGACCCATACACAGAGCACTTGATGGACCACTGTTTTTATACTATAGCTTTGCATTGTCATGAAATTTAAACCATGAATTCCTTGTTAACCCAAAATGTTTTTCTTAACAAAATATTTTATTCAACTTTTTGCATGGCTTAAAATTGCAATGATTTTACTTAATTTGCAAATAAAATACTTACTTCTTTTCCTGCACACCTGTGGTTGTTGGGATCTTCCATGTGCCAGGCCTGTCACACACCTTAATCTACTTTTCTCCTTCCCTCTGTGGCATTGTGCCACTCTCTGTTCTTCAACTCTTTCACGATGTGGCATCTCTCTGTGATGTTTATTTCGCAGGGACCTTCCCGGTAGCATCGTGTACATGAGACTGTTTCTTTTGCCTCTTACTTCTGATCAGTCTGCTCACTGTGATGTTCTCTTCACAGGGACCTACCTACTTGCATCCTGTTCATAGGACTGTTTCACTTCTCCCCTATGCACCTCTCGCAGGTCCTGTCCTGTTGATAGGACTTGACTCTTCACTTCCTCGTTGACCTCTCACAGGTCCTGTCCTGTAAGCAGGAATTGACTCTTCGATTCCTCTTGGACCTCTCATGGGTACTGTCCCTTCCTCAGGGATCTTCTTGGTGCTTCGCTCGCTGGATGGAAGGTCACCTTTCTTCCATCTTATCTTCTTCACTTTAGGGCGTACTACTTGCATCTTGAGGCTACACCGTCACAGCACTTTGTTTTGCCTAAGTACAGGCGCGCTTGGTAGGGTAGGTCACTCTGCATGATATGCTCAATGATTACTTAATTAATTAATTAATGTTTGAGCTTGTAAAGCGCACTGCTACCCGTAGGTTTCCTGGCGCTGTATAACGCTGGGGAACCCGTCCTGGCTTTCCCTGTTGGAGTCCCTAAGGTGGAGACAGGCATCCCCGGCGTTGATGGGGCCGTTGTGGAGATTAGGCAAGCTAATGCCCAGAGTTGCCGAGTGGGACCCCTGATTAGAGTAGGCACCGAAGCGAGAATTATCGAGTCCGCTGACCCAAGTCCAAGACCCTGCCGCGTCGGGAATTGAACCCTGGTCCCGGCCGACGTCTGCTCCCGGGTCTGCCGCCTCAAACCAGTGAGTCACACCACACCACAATGATGGGCCAACAGTGGCCATTCGTTGCTGGGGGTGGGCAGCTGGTGTGACCTTGTTCGGCCAACATTACTTTTTGTTCTCTGTGGTTTCTCCCATTCCAGGGCTCCTGCCTGTACTGTCTGATTTCAAGGAGCGGCCCTTTTTGTACCTCTTCTCTCCTTCTCTCAGCATTTTTCAGGATGCGCTTTTGTGAGCTGGTCCCCTGTTGGGTCTTCATTGGGCTAGTAGACAGTTTCTCTCTGCGGGCACCTTCTGCTGACACCTTGTGTGCCCATTTCTCTCTTGCGGTGGTGGGGTTTTCACACTACGGGGTGGGTAGTGCTGTTTTCATGAATGTAGCAGCAGCAGACAGCCACTAGGGGGCGGGTAGCATTCACTTCTCTCATTGAGAAATTTTACTTCTCCATATGTGGCCTCTCCTCTTTGGCGCAAAGACATTCTGCTTTCTTGTTGCTGTAATTCAAATGTTCTGTGCGGTGCCGAATGCAACCTCCATGTGTCGTCACATTTACTTCAAAAGCTTGTTGCAGCTGTTTTACAGATTCTGCAGGGCATGCTGTCTTTTCTCTGCTATGCTACTTGGGACTTTTCTCCCTTCTCTTTGCTGGGTCGTTGCACTTTTAGGTTTAGCTCCTTTGGGCTGAGCTGCTTTGGGCTTCACTCCTTTTACCTGCATTGAATTTATGGCAGCCTTCTCAGCTGGGGGGGGAGGCACTGGGGGTTTCATGGGCCCCACTCTATGCAGGCGTTCACAGTCTCTCCCCTTCAAAGGAGAAACAGTCCACTGGGGGCAGGTGGCATGCTCTTGGCAGTCTTCTGATGTTTTGGCCTGTTGCAAGTAGGTGGGTACGCAGAGTACACTACCCTTCTCTGATCTACTCAGTGCAGACCCCAACACTGAGGAGGATGCTGGGCCGCTGCCGTATACAGATGATGGTATGCGGGGCGCTGTAGGCCATTGGTTGTCGTGCAGACTGGCCACCTGTGCCATATGGCTAGCTTTAGGTACAGCAACAATGTGTCTGGGCAAACCTTTCTACTGCATGAGGGGCTAGGACCCAAGACACCACAATGGCGACGAGCGGGTCAGACCCCACTTTTGTGCTGGTTGCCACTCTGCTGTGCCTCATCGGAGAAGTCTAGCCCGAGGCACCCCCACACCTACTGCTTGCATGGCAGCATCAGCGGCACAAAAGGACAAGATTACAGGCAGCCTGTGTGCTAGGACGATGGCATCCGGCTGTGAATGCCATAGCTGCAGCCCGCTTGCCGTGAGCCAGTGCCAGCACACCAACTGGTTTTATCCCCAGAAGCAAGGAGAAGGGGAGAACTGGCCTAATGAGCTGCCGCCCTAGTGAGGTAGTAGCGGACAAGGAATAGCGCCCGCTTACCTGCTGGACGTGAGGTAAGCCCCGCATTTTAGTTGTGCGAAGTCATGAGTGGCTACATTTGAAAAGGGGATAAAGGGTCACAGCCAGCACGTGCTCAAGGTGCCCCCATACTGCCAACCTGTACCATGAAAGGCAGACACACCTTCCTCCCCTGTAATGCCTGCATGAGGTGAGATGCCTGCGCACAACCCCCTGGCAGATCAAGTGCTCGCAGACAAACCCCAACCATCGGAAGAAATAAGCAGGGAAATCCCGATGGCGGATATGGAGAACAAGGGTACAGCAGCAAGTCCCATACCTTCCCTCACAGTCAATTTCACACTTAATACAGTTAATGATGCTGGAGGTCAGAACCAGATTTGAGATCTCGAAAGCTAATCAAGTTGAGATTAAATCAACATGTGAGAAGATGGAAGATAAATTGGATTAGCAGCTCAGAATCAACGGTTATGGTGTTAGCCGCCCAAATGGAGGAAAATACAAAAGAGATAACTAGCTTGAAAGAAAAGAAAGTGGGCTTTCAAGAAAAGCTTGAATCCCCCGAAAACTCTCAAAGGAAAAACAACCTCCAACTGTTAAATCTCCATGGTGCCTGAAGGAAACAACTGTAAGGAGTTTGTAGTTAAAGTAATTAAGGAAGGAACCCAAATCAACATTACTGAGCAACCTCTTATGGCCAATACACATAGGGTACATAGAGATCCTTTCAGGTATACTCCAAATAAAGCAAAGCCTAGGAAGATACTAATACATTTCTTGACGTATAAAATAAAAGAAGAGATTTTGAGTAAAGCTCCTAAAATGAATTTGTTAACAGTAGGTGGAATCTCTTTTGAAATACGTTCAAATGTGTCTTCAATCACGGCAACCCAACAATGGGAACTAGGGAAGCTTTTAGATCCTTTGAGGAAACATGGTGCCAGAGTACAGTTAAGATTCCCTGCCATGTTAAAGGTGATGCACAATAATAAGATGCAAGTCTTCCTGCGGGTGAAAGATGCAGAAACAGTCCTACAATTCATCTCAGAGGGAAAAGCAAGTTAGTGGTTTAAAAGTAGGGAAACCTACCTTTCACCTCAGACAAAGAAACAAATATTGAAGGGCAGGAAGCAGTCAATAGTTGAAGTACGGAATATATTCTCCTGACTCCAGGGAGGGGAGCCTCATAGGCCAGTTTCAAGGCCATAAGGGAAGGAAGGGGAGGGTACTCCAGGGTAGGTTTCACGATCGGTTCTGGGTGGGTAAGAGTTAGGGTGCACAGGGTAGGGAGCAGTGGGAAAAAACTAAAAAAAATATGTCCAGTTCGCCTCATTATGATTTTTAGAGCTCCACTAAAGAAATGGATATGACACAATCAAAACGTGATCAAAGAGCTCAGTTGAGGGTACTGTCATAGAATGTAAAGGGGTTAAGAGTAAAATATAGAAGTTAAAAAAATCCTACAATATCTTAAAGATGCCCCAGACAGGTTTTAATATTACAGGAAACACATCTAACGGATGTGGAAATGAGGGATCTATTTAAAACTCAAAGTTGGGTCCAAGATCTTATTTATACCACTCAACAGCTAACCATAAACGGAGTAGCAATTTTGAGTAAAAGAAATCCATTTATAATAGAAGAAGGTAGCAGAGTAGATAAAATGGGGAGATAGGGAATAGTTAAAGCGAAATTCCACTCACATAAATTTGCTATAGTGGGATAGTATGGACCAAAAATAGATGATCCCAACCCACTTAGAGCACTACTCACAGAACTACAAAACTTCCTGGACCCGATAATCCTGGCTGGGGATTTTAATGTGATCTTGGATCCAGAGTTGGATCGCTGTCTGAAAAGTAGAGCAATTTCAAACTGTAAGATGAGGACGATATTAAAGGCCTATATGAAGCAGTTAGGATGGATGAATATTTGGAGATAAAATGGGAAGCAAAAGGAGGTACACTTAACAACAAAATGTATGGACACAAATCAAGATTGGACTTTTTTTTAATTAACCAAGATCTGAAAAGCTGGGTAAAAGATGCAAAGCGTATAGGGGCATGTTTGTCAGACCACTCTGCAATAACTTAATTTTTACACCTCCCAGTTAGACCAACTCATAGGTGGACCTTGGACCGCACTATATTATTAGAAGAGGAAGTGGTTAAAAATTAAGGGTAGAGACAGAATAGTTTTTTGCAAAAAACCAAAACAGTGCACCATTTGGGAGTTATCAGGGATGCTTATAATGCCTTTTTAAGGGGGTATGTAACGTCTCTCCGGATATTCAAACAAAAGAAATATAGAGCTGAAGTGGGGGGAATTAAACGCAATATTCAGCAGTTAGAACATCAAGTATTATCTCCGTAGAGCAGGCAGGATTTAGAAAGTATCCAAACATCTCTTCAGACTTCTAGGCTAGAACTTGCTGCGGTAG
This sequence comes from Lissotriton vulgaris, assembly GCF_964263255.1. Classification (NCBI taxonomy): domain Eukaryota; kingdom Metazoa; phylum Chordata; class Amphibia; order Caudata; family Salamandridae; genus Lissotriton; species Lissotriton vulgaris. Next base: position 8,519 of record NW_028242827.1, read on the forward strand.
TCAAACAAGGATTAAGAAAACGGTGGCAAGCAAGTAAGCTACCCACTTTGAATATCGGAAAGGCTGTGGAAAACTCCTAGCCTGGAAGACCAAAAATGATCAGGTAAAAGGATTTATAAAAGGGATGAGGTGTGAGACATCAGGAAATCTACTTACAGGTAGTGAGAGATAGAAGAGGCTCTCCAATCATTTTGAAAAGGTCTACCAGGAGGGATTAATTGTAACACATGAAGGTATCAAGGCCTGGCTGGGCCAAGATGCTCCTCGTAAAATCAATAGAAAAGATGCATATGATCTCAATAGCCCTATTATAGAAAGCAAAGTCAAGAAGGCCATCAAGACTGGGAACTTGGGGAAAGCGATGGGATACCTGCTGAGCTTTATAAATGTTTGGAAGAGGTTCTTTACCCAATAATGGAGAGGTTATTTTCACAAATCTTTGAAAGAGGTAGAGATATACCAATGTCCTGGAAGGAAGCTACAGTTGCACCGATTCTCAAACCAGCAAAGCATCCTGATTCCTGTGATTCATACAGACTCATTTCTTTGCTTAGCTGTGACTGCAAAGGGGAGGACCCACGCGAGCGCCCAAGATGGCCGCGTAAGTGCACAGCTCCACCAGACCTGAACCCCATCCTTACATCCTGACGATTATCCTGCGGCGCTGATTCTGCTATTGACCAGCAGAGGGTGAGGGGTGCCCTTAGAAGTGACTCCGGCCCCGCTGTGAGGTCGGGGGCCGGAGCTGTGCACTGTGCCAGTTCGGGCCGGGGTCATGAGTGAGGAGAGTGGCTGGCCGTCAATTGAACAACACCTGGGCCGACACCGGAAGTCTCCTGTCGGGCCCGGGTGTCAGTGAGATCCTGTCTGTGCTGGTGTGCCGGGCTGGTGGCGCGGGATCGGAATGTCGTGGGCCCCCGCCCCTCTCTGCAGCATCGACTTTGCTCCTCGGGGGCGCCCGCCAGCGAAAGACTGCTGGAATATGACCTCGGCTGTCGGCGGGTCCTGAGGCGGAGGCGGCCCCTGCTGTGGGACTATTTATCTGTGCCTGTGGCAGATGACGGGGGCCCGGACAGCCCGCTGAGGTGTTGGATTCCCCTGCCGGGGCCGGTTGGGGCTTGGTCTCACTACACGTTGGGGGCACTGAACTCAGACTGGCTGCCCCGCTGAATGCCCTGGTGGGGGTTGCAGCGTGGAGAGGCACAGGCTGCTGCGAGTGGCGGCGGGACACCTCAGAATGGGGCTGTTGGCTTGATTAAATACTCCTGGAGCCATACGAAGGTGGGGTGCACCTCCAGTGGGGATTTGGTGTTTCGGGCTTTTTGGCACTGTTGAAAGACGCTGAAAGGTGTCCCGATTGACAGTCCGGAACTGGGAGTTGATTTGCACTGACCCCCATTGTGTGTCTTTGGGGACCCCTTTCATTGAGACGGGTGCCTGGCGGGCAACTACTTGGAACCTATCCGATCATAATCCGCCCTGTCCCGACTTGGCTGTCTACCGGCGATTTTTGTACCGACTGGATATTGGTCCTGGGTTGTCAGCTGGTGAACCCATGTGTTGAGACGCAGACTGGTAGTGCGAGTGACTGAGACACCCAACATTGCTCAGTGTCGCCTAGTGTGATATTGACATGCCCGTTGTAGCGGTGGGCCTCGGGGGGCCCGAGAGGAGTTATAAAAATGGCGACCAAGCACGAGAGTGAGAAGCAGCAGTCGAGGTCTACTAAGGGGTCTTGTTACATCCAGGCCAACAAACTTGACCTCTACACGTTGCCCAGAGGATCGCCGCCCGAGCCAAGGAGAGCACAAGATGGTGGTGGGAAATCTGCTGGTTCTCCGTTGGAGCGTCCACTGCTAGATATAATGACGGCCATCGATTTTGTCAAAACATCTCTTGGACAGAAGATGGAGTCGCTTGACCACAAGCTCAATACTGTGACTATCGAGGTCAACCTTATCCAATCTGATCTCACCAAAACCAGTGAGAAAGTAAAGTCATTGGAAATTAAAACCACAAGCATGATAGATGATGTATCGCTGCTACAACAGGAGGTACGAAATCTCAGAGCCTCTAGTGACCTCACGAGCTGAAACTGGACGACTATGAAGGGAAGGCTCGGAGGAACAACGTACGCATCATTGGTGTCCCAGAGAAAGCCGACGGCCCGGCCCCGGACCTATTTGTTTAAGACATTATCAGTTTCATTGGTCTTTATTCGGATATACACTATCCATAAAAGTACAAACATTTCTCATAAATAGTCAAAGAAAATATTTACATAATCCGTCATCTTAAAATTTAAAACAAAACTCAATTATAGGACCATTCAAAGAAAACGACTAGGAGGCAAGATGGCGGCCGCTTAGTTGTGGCTGTACACAGCGGAGCAGTGGAGATCTGGCTGGAGCCCCAGTAACCGTCGGTTATAACTCCGAAGATATCTGACCCCTTTGTCTCCTGCTGGAAAATGGTTACGGCAAGAAACTGATCTAAAATTAGCACGAAGCGAATGCTTTCCTCACTTACCTGCCGCGGTTCTGCAGTATGGCTGCAGCGGGAACTGACGCTGGTCTTGACGGCTCTCACCGCTGGCTGCCGAGTCTGCCGAGTCCGCCCGCGAACGAAGGGGCGGGGCACAGGTGAAGCGTCTCCGACCTCGCGGTGCAGAGTGGAGGCATCTGAAAAGTCAGCGCAAAGCAGCGGGGATAGCAGGCTCCGGAGGCGCTGGCATAGCGGGACTGAGAGGAGATGCGGTGCAATTGCCCCCAAAGTGAACACTGGAGGCAAAGCAGCCAACGGGAAGAAGAAGGCTGGTGTCGAGACGGCTGTAGGAGAGGCTGATAACGTCCAAAAAGCACAAACAAAAACACCCCCGGTAAGAAAGCAGATCGCAGCGAGGACAAGGCTGGCTACTGCTAATGCCCCAATTGCGGATATTTTTACTAAGGTCGGAAAAGAGAAGGGGGCGAGGGAGGCCAGATGGAGCTAGAGGCAGGGGCTGGGGCAATCGAGGTAACCCCCTTGGGCAAACCAGAAGCACAGAACAGCACAGAGGCAGTAAAAATAGCACCGCCCCCCCCCAGAGATCTGCAGTAAAACCCAGGGAAGCGTAGAAGGGTCCGACACTGCTGATATGGAGGACTTAGCGCTGAATGCCTGTACTAATGTGGAAAGAATTGCGGTTTGTGATTCAAGGCAACAGGAACAAGGGGGACTCAATGCCGGGATGACCCTATCTACTAATGTAGGCAACCTTACCTGCACGGATCCTGTTACGATACAGGTGGGAGGCCACGACTGTCAGGAACGTAATCTGGCCGACAACGGGGCAATTAAGGCGGGAGATCAGAACTGTCAGGAACGAGATGTGGCAAACAATGCGCCCCATCTGGAATCAGACAAAGTAAAGGACAAAGGAAAGGAGAAAGACCCGAGCGAATGTTTTTACTCGGTGTTGGAGGGTGGTTAATGGTCAGAAGACGATGAAGGAGACCATAGCTCCTTTCTGGAGGATAGCGACCCTGATCTGGAGAGCAACCCTGAGCATGAGTCCCCGGCAACGGCAGTCAAAACTCAAATCGGGTCAAAAGGACAGAAGCCCCCCCAAAGAGAGCGCAGTTGGGATCACTCCTCTGCAAGGGAGCCCCGGTGGGGTAGATGCCCAGATGTCGCTCCTGGAAGTTATCCATCAGGAGATTCTTGCCCATAGAGAGGAAACCCGTCAGGAAAGCCGTAAGTCCCAAGCAGCAGTTAGAAAAATGGAGGGCGTCGTCAGGAAACTTTCCAAGGTCTGCACCAACCTGGGAGGCTGGGTTACGAACTTTGAGGAGAGAGTAGTCTCAACGGAGATGGAGGCTGCTGCTGCTACCAGCAAGGTTGATGCCCAAAGCCCCAAGTCACGGACATTCAGTGGAAACTGGAGGACATCGAGAATCGCCTTAGGCGGAATAATCTTCGGATCCTCGGGGTGCCCGAGGGAGTCGAAGGAACCGATGTAAGAGCCTACATAATCAAGCTATTCGATCAGGCTTTTCCGGAGCTCTCAAGCTGGAATTGTCCCGAAGAAATCCAGCGGGCACATCGTACCCCGTTTAAACTGAACAGAAACGCAAAAGAAGGTGATAAACCTAGGGCAATTTTAATTTTCCTGGGCAATTTTGTGCTGAGACAAGCAATCGCCGAAAAAGCAAGACCTGATGCCAAGAGGGTATTCGAAGGGGTGGCATTCTTCGTCCGCCCGGACTTCTGTCACACAACAGTTGAAAGACGCTGGAGACTTAGACAGTTGATTAAGCCGTTCCAGGACACAAAAAATGCAGGCCTATCTGATCAATCCGGCTCAACTAAAAATAATTAATGAAGGAAGGACATTATTTTTTGCCTCAGAAATCAAAGCTAAAGAGTATCTAGAATCCCAGGGGCAGTAATGTATTGAATGCTGTTTTTTTCTGCATCGGTAAATGAAGCACCATACAAAAGGTCCTGCAGGTCGGAGGACTTTGGAGCATTGTTAGTTTAAGAGATGTAAGGGGCATGGCGATTGATGATATTTGAATGTACTGTATTTTCTCCACTGCTCCAACTGTGACCATCACGTGCACAGACTAGTTCTGAGCGCCTCACAAGTGAGGGTGCAGGGGAGGGGAGGGGCGTGGGGGCTTGGCAGGGTGGGGACGAAGTGGGGGAGGGAGGGAGGCCAGGGAGGCCAGAGGGGGGTGGCTCGGGAGGGATTGGGAGGTAAGGGAAAAAAATCAAAAAATTAGATGACTTGGTGTTTCGAAGTAAACAATATTGGTTTGTTGGTTTCATTGAAAACTGCAGTAGCAGTAGTAGTCAAGGCATGCTGGGAAAGCTCAGCTCAAAGACATGACAGGCATTAGAATCTGTACAGTTAATGTGGGGGGGGCTGAACTATTGGAGGAAGCGCCAGAGGCTGGGACAAGTACAATAACATCGATATTCTCTGTTTACAATAGACTCATCTCCCCTGGGCAAAAAGGAACCAGATGAATATCAGGGGGTATGAGCTGCTGGTTTGTTCATCCCAAACATCGACAAAAAGGGGGGTCGCTATCCTGGCAAGGCCCTCACTTGGGGGGAGTAAGCGATCCAAGGCAGATAGCTCAGGGAGGTGGGTAGTAGTGGAGCATAATATAGGCTATACCCTGTGTGTAGTTTATGGTTCCAACCAGGACGACCCAGAAGTCTATGATTATCTGGAAGGAGAGCTAGCCAACTGGCCAACTCCCATCATAGTCTGCGGGGATCTAAACATCTCGGTTGACTGGAATAGGTCAGGTGGTTTTTCAGGACGTAAACCCAGAGTATTTTGTGATCTGGACACTCTCATGAAATCTCATGGGCTCAGGGATGTCTGGGGGGCCAAGGTGCCGATGGACCCTGGCTATACATATTTTTCTGGCCCCTCTCAGCGATATTCTAAGCTTGATTATTTCCTGATTTCCTCTTCAGAGATAAATAAGGTGCATATTAAGAAACTACTGAAGTCAATTTCGGATCATAACCCCATGATGTTGGTTTGTGAAGCGACTAAGGTGGAGAGGAAGCACACTAGCTGGACATTCGAGAGGAAACTACTATCAGATGGCAGGTTTGTGGAGCACATTAGAAAAAGCGCGAGAGAATTCTATGATGCAAACCGATATAGCACGTCGCGTAATGGTGTCTGGGAAGCATTCAAAGCCTCTTTAAGGGGGGGAAACGATAAATTGCTCAGCAAGGTTAAGGAGAGAGGATAAGAGAGAGATCGAGAACCTCATGGGGGAGCTAGCGGTAGCGGAAGAGCAGCACATCAAAGACATTGGTCAAGGGGTAGATGGTCAGGAAAACTTAAATAAACTTACTACTACTAAAGCGGATCTCCAGAGAATAATAACACAGAAGGAAGTTAGCGAATACCAGACTTCTAGGGCAAGGCGCTATGAAACCGGGGAGCAGGCAGGGAGGGCACTGGCATTACGGATAAGACAAGGGAGGACTAAGAATACTATCTCTAGCATATCGGAAAATGGCAACGAGTACACCGAGCCTAGAGACATTCTAAGAGTCTTTAAGAACTTTTACCAAGCATTGTATGATGAGGAGGGCGGGATGTGCGATCAAAGCCCGGTTTACGAGGACGGGGGTCCAGTGCTGGATGAGCAGACCAGGGAAGACCTCGACAGAGACCTGGCTCTGAGTGAAATAAATACTGCCCTGCAGGAGCTAGCTGCCGGCAAGGCCACAGGCCTAGACGGGATCCCCCTGTAGGTTTATAAATGCCTATAAAAAGAGATAGCCCCTATCCTGCTGGATCTGTTTAACGGTATCTTGTGTACAGGTATAATACTGGACTCTTGGAAAGAGACCAACATTGTCATCTTTCATAAGACAGGGAAGCCCAAAGGGCTGCTGGGGTCCTATCGCCCAATTTCACTTATTAACGCGAAAGTTATACTCCAAGGTCTGGGCTAACAGATTGGGGGGGATCCTAGGTCATCTCGTCTCCCCGTGGCAGCATGGGTTCATGCCGGGTAGAGGCACGACAGACCATACTAGTCGAGCAATAGCCTTATTTGACGCGCTTGGTGCTACTGGGAGGGAGATGGCCATGATCCTCCTCGACGCGGAGAAAACTTTCGACCGCGTGGTCTCGGACTTCCTGTGGGTCATCTTGGCCGGTAGAGGCTTCGGCAGCAAATTTGTGAGGGCTATCAAATTTGTGAGGGCTATGTACGCTGATCCTGTGGCTAGGGTCCTTGTTATGGGCCAGCGCTCAGACGAAATATCAATTAAGAGGGGGACACGCCAGGGTTGCCCATGCTCCCTGTTTTTGTTTTCCCTGTATATAGACCCTCTCATACAGAAAATTTTAGCCTCCCCTCAGATCAGCTCGGTGGTATGTAATGACTTTACCACGAAACTGCTTGCTTAAGCCGACGATCTAGCATTAATAACATTGGATCCTCATCGAGCTATGCCTGTCTTGTCCCAACTGGCCAAGGAATTCGGGCGTCAATCAGGCTATCGGTTGAATGAAGGGAAAACCCAGATCATATGTACTAAGAATATCACTAAGACGGATCAAAGATTTGTAGATTCAGCTGTATATCTAGGGGTTAGGGTGAAGGCCTCGATAGATAAGATCATTGAAGAGAACTACCCACCCCTCATCGAATCAATTGAATCCGACCTGAAAAGAATTGATGTGTTACATATCTCTTTGATGGGCAGGGTCAATATCCTAAAAATGACTATGTTCCCTAAAGTGTTATATCTTTATAGGGCCATCCTATCATTATTAGGAGACAGTCTGATTAGGAAAATAGAAGCCACTTTTGTAAGATTTGTATGGCAATATGGTAAGATTAGGCGATCGATTAACCTTCTGTCACTTCCATTGGCAAGAGGAGGATTGCTATGCCGAATCTTAGACTTTATCATCTGACTTGCCTTCTCACACAAATGAATATACTGTTCCAACTCGATTCCATTCCTCAGGAAGTCCAGACCGAGAATCAGAGCCTCCCATCTATGTTTGAGCTGTTGTTGGGGAGGAAGGCCCTAGGGTTGCTGAATTGTGAAGTTGAGAGCAGGTACTACAGGAAAGCCAGAAATAAGATCATGGAAGGGGTCTGGGGGACCTGGAAGGCCATTAGAAACATTTTGAATATCCCTAAAATCAATCTCAATATGAATCTGTGGAAATCCAACCTTTTCCCCCACCTTGGCCAGAGTAATAACTGCATGGTTTGGAGGGAGCGTGGGGTGAGGTGTCTGGGGGATATTATGTTAGGCAATGATATCCTTAGCTTTGAGGTGATACAGCAGAAATATGGTGTCCCTCAAAGCCATTGGTTTTTATACGGGCAAATTGTTCAAACATTGTCGGCAATAAGACCAAGGCTCACGCTGCCTCCTGGTAACTTAATGGTTAACTATTTAATCAGAGGGGGCAAAAAGATAAGATTAGTGTATAATCATTTGCTCCTTGGCCTGCAGGATGACCTGGAGAAAACTGAAACCTCTCTGGCACAGAAGTTGGGGGACCCTGATGTCGATCAAGATCTTGCCCTGCTCCTAAATAAGAAAATATTTTGGTCCTCAAACCTAAGGGCCCAACATTACAAGACCCTGTTTAATCTCTATTAGACCCCTGCGAAACTGTAGGGATGGGGGGTAAGAGAAGATGATAGATGCCCTAAATGTAATAGCTGTCCTGCAAATCTATTACATATGTTTTATTACTGCCCCAATCTTGTCTTAATTCGTAGGGAGATAACTCTGTTTCTGGAGGGACTGCTAGGTCACAACATCGATCTATCCCCTACCCTGGTTTTAATAAGTACAGATGACAAGCTAAAGGCGGGGAGGGATGCCCAAGCCTTTGTCTTTATCTCAGTCGCTGTATTACGAATCCTAATTTCTGCAGGTTGGAAGGATACCACTGCCCCTACTTTCCAGATGTGGCTTGCCATGCTCCTGGGCATGCACAATGTAGAGTCATGTCTATACAAATTTAAGGGCAAGAAATCTCAAGACATGGGCAGAAACATCTGGGCACCACTGAAAGAATGTAGGGATTCGAAATGATTCGTCTTACGATACATATTTATTTGGAGTTATTGGGTTTTACCTATCTTTCTTTTTATTGGGTCATCTTAGTATTTAAACTTGTAAAAAGTGTATATTCCCTGACTGTTTTATAATAATGTTCAATGCCAACTAAATTAACGTCTGATTAATAATATTGTATCTCTTGTATCAGGTTTTAATGAACTGTATTTGTATTGGTCTATTTCTGGATTACACCATGTCTCTCAATAAAAAATGAAAATTGGGATGTATATATCGCACCCTATAAAAAAAAAAGGACCATTCAAAGAAAACATTTACAAAGTTATCACTCATATTCAATAGTAGCTTCAATACTAAAGTGCAAAAGTGCGGAGTGCAAATATTTCAGGAGATAGCAGCAAAGATAGACAGATTATACGATCACATTAAAATTACAAGTAGCAACATCCTATAAAAAGTTCCTCAACTATAAGACCATTCAATGAAGACATTTACAGAATTATCACGCATATTCAATAGCAGCTTCAATACTAAAGGGCCAAATTTTTGGAGTGCAAATATTTCAGGAAATAGCAGCAAAGATAGACAAATTATCCGATCACATTAAAATTACAAGTAGCAACATCCTATAAAAAGTGCCAGTGTGCGTAACGCGAATAAAAATGGGAAAAGTAGTAGCAGAAAAATAAGCTTGTTAAATTCCATACATGGTGCTCTATACACCCGCATATTGTTCATATGGCATTTTACCCTATATAAGTATAAAATCCAAACGTACATATAGTATGTCCTAGTCCAACATTCAAGAATTCATGGAAGAACGTGAACGAATACCCATTTTTAAGAAAATACATACTCTATATGTTAAATCATCATTATTAAGCTGAAGAATAGTTTTATATGCTACCTTGAAATCCGTTGTTCCCATTGTCCTACAAAATGGTATCAATAACTGCATACTATACTTTTGATAAAATGTGCAAAAGAACAGAAAGTGCAACATAGACTGCTTTCCTAAATTGCCACAAGGGCAGGCCAAATCCCCAATATTGAGTTGATAGCCTATGGGGAAGCACAGCAAGTATTTTATTGTGCCCGATCTAAGTCGAAAAAGAAGGCTTCGCTCCTAACGAGTGATATCTCCTAGGAGATAACGAGCAGGTAAACAAGAAGGCGGTCCCCCTTCTTCTGCCATTATTATATATTGTCCTACGTATACTTTGGTGTGCTCCTGTGCATATCTTATGTCCCCATAGTGTTTGTGTAAGACTTTACACACAGTCTTTCTATCAATTCCATCTAGTTGGTTAGGTTTATCAAAAATATGGCCAAGATTAATTGCTGTCCGATTTGCCCATACTTCCCCGTCACATTTTAAACAGCTAAGATCACCCTTGTTAGCGAGGCGGCCAGGTTTTGCCAAACCTTTAACCAAAACATGGCAGGGCGGGACTTAATATAATCCTTCTAGTAAGGTAGTTTTAACTCATTATGACAGACAAAAGTAAATGATGTATTTGAGCTTATATAGCGCACAGCTACCCGCAGTGGGTGTCCCGGCGCTTGCTTAGGGAACCCGTCCTGGTATTCCCCTGTGAGATAACCCCGGCAGGGTATCCACAAGGTGAAAGCCAGGCATCCCGCCGCGAGGGGCCGTTGTGGAGATTAAGCAAGCTATTGCCCAGAGTCGCAGAGTGTGAGCCCGTGAGTCGAGAAGGCACCAGAGCGAGAATTATCGAGTCCGTGGAATTTTTAGCCCAAGACCCACCGAGGCGGGGAATTGAACCCTGGTCCAGGGCCGATCTCAGCTTCCGGGTCTGCCGCCTCTAACCCCTGAGCCACACTTCTCCACAATGATGCTTAATGATGACATTGGAAAACCCAAATTCTCCTGCAGAATCTGTTTTCTTCAGCCTGGGCACTTTTCAAGTTTATAAAACCCCAAAATTTCAGCCCCGTAAGTCCTAATTGGTACGCATTGTGTCCTATAACTTTTAAGTAAAGACAATACTACCTCAATTCTTTTTAGTTGAGGAAGGCTTATTACTGAGTTTATCGCTTTTAAAAGTTTGGTCAGACATTTGGAAGACATTATCCTCAACCATCTTAAGCCCAAGATGCTGAAAAATATCTTCACGATTGAGCGGCGCATAGAGTCCCAGGGGGCCGACCGAAACCTGGAGCCCCGCCTCGTCCGATGATTGCAAGGGTGCTTAATTTCAGGGACAGAGACGCTATCCTGCAGGCCTCCAGATCGAGAGGCCCCTTGAAATATGAGAACACCACTCTTGCATTCTTTCTGGATTTCACTTAGGCGGTCCAGAGACAGTGCCAGAGTTTCCTTGGAGTTAAGAAGAGACTCAGAGAAAGGGGTCTGACATATGCCATGATGTTTCCGGCCCGGCTGAGGATTGAGATTGAGGGGAAGGTTTGGTTTTTTGATAATCCAGATATTGCTTCGGACTGGTTGGAGAGACTTCCCCCCCCGGGGGGGCCCGAGGGACAGCATGGCGATGGCAGGAGGGCTCGCGGGAGCAGGAATGAGGTGCATCACATTAGTTCGAGACGTTGGGAATTGTCAGGTGGTGCGCCATGCTTTGAACCTTGGGAAAGTGAGCTACATTAGGCGCAAGACGTGATCTCCTGGGGTGTGGGGGTGGGAATACAGGGTCCGGACATCCTCCTCAGTTCTAATTTTAGATAGTTGGTTAGTTAGAGCATGGGGCGCCAGGCACACTGCAAGTTGGGGTATGGCGGAGGCCGTGAGCAGGGGTGCAGGGTGTGGGGAGGGGGGTTGGGAAAGTTGGTGAATAGTTGTTCTTTTCCCTTTTTTCTTTCTTTTGTATCAGGAATCAGAGCTATGATCTCTTTGCGCGTTTTCTCCTTTTTTGTTCTTTCTACATCAGGTGACAATGTTGCAGCTGGACGTTCTTTGTGTAGGTCGAATGTCGCATGTTAGTCAGGGATTGGGGATAAAGGTGCTGAGCTGGACTGTGAATGGCCTGGGTGACAGGATTAAGAGGGGGATGGTAAATCAGCTTGTTAGAAGGCACTCCCCAGATGTCGTATTATTGCAGGAGACACATCTTGTCGGCAACCGCTGCATGGCCCTCCATAAACGGGGGTATAAATTGGTGGCGCATGCAACTGGGTCCAGAGGAGTCGGCCTTTTTACGAAAAACTCCTTTCCCTTGGCAATCCGGGCCACATGGTCGGATCAGAGGGGCAGGTATGTTGGTGTCTCGGGGCAATTGTGGGGGAGGACGGTTACCTTTTTGTCAGTATATGTACCGCCTGGCTTCAGTCCGACACTTTCCGCGACCTAAGTGCCATCTTTCTTGCTCTGCCCCTGGACCTTTTGGTGTTGGAGGGTGATTTTAACGCGCTGATTGATGGGGAGATTGACAGATCAAGGCTGGTAAATTGATTGTGTGGCTTGAGCATGAGGAATGGGCATCGAGGCTGGTGCCTGAGTTAGAGGGAACTGAATCTGACACAGTTACAGACCCACAGGCGGTGACTGATACATTTTCTGATTATTACAAAGGGGTCTACACCACAGTTGGTGGGTTTACGGAGGCAGAAAATAGTCAAATGATCAAGGATATCTGCATGCCGGGGTTATCTGAAGATGATAAGAGCTATTTAAACATCCCTTTCTCCGACGAAGAAGTTGCATAGGCAATTAGAGGGATAAAATCTGGGGGGACGACTGGTCCCAATGGGATACCAATGGAATTGTACAAATTGAATGCCCATAAACTCGCCCCGTATATCCGGGCCATGTTCCTGGAGAGTAAAGAGAAGGTTCAGCTTCCATAAGGCAGGCAAGCCTAAGACACTATGCTCTTTGTATAGGCCCATTTCATGCTCTTCGTATAGGCCCATTTCACTCCTTAATGCCTAGCCCAAAGTCTTGGCGAAATTACTGGCTACCAGGTTGGTCAAGGTAGTCACAACTTTAATACACCCCGATCAGTCTGGCTTCATGCAGCGCCGGAACACGTCTCTAAGCTTGCGGAGGCTACACGGAATTCTGGGTGGTTCCTGGAAGATACATGAGCCGGCGGTACTGGTGTCCTTGGATGCCACTATGGCTTTCGACAGGGTTGAGTGGAATTATTTGTTTGCAGTGTTGGCGAAATTGGGTTTTGGAGCAGAGTTTATTGGATGGGTACGATTATTATACTCTAATCCCTTGGCCAGGGTTGTTGTTAACAATTGTATATCGATCGATTTTTCTCTGGGGAGGGGTACAAGACAGGGATGCCCTCTATCTCCGTTTCTCTTTGCTCTTGCATTGGAGCCTCTGGCGGCGTGGGTCAGGTAGGATCGGTCGATACGTGGCTTGCGGTGGACGCCGGAGTGGGAGGATAAAATTTTATTGTACGCTGATGATATCCTGCTTTATCTCACCAACCCCAGGGCGTCTTTGATTAGTTTTCTGGATGTGCTAGGCATATTTGTTTGGTACTCCGGATTTGCTATAAATTGGTCGAAATCAGTGCTTTTTGTCCTAGTGGGCGAGCCACCAGTAATTCCGCAGTCATGCCCCATACAGATTGAGCCAGTAGGATTTAAATATCTAGGTATCTACATAACACTTGACCCGAAGCTAAGATATGCCAACAACTTATGTCCCCCCTTGAACCAGTTTAAAAAGGACGTGGAGCATTGGAGAGCTCTCCCGCTATCGTTGCTTGGGAGGGCCGTGCTGTTTAAGATGATGGCCCTACCTCAATTTTTATATGTACTACAGAATACAATGGACCTAGTACCGGTCTCCTACTTTAAAGAAATTAAGGCACCTCAGAGGCAGCTTCTCTGGGACGGTAGACCCCAAATAGCATTTGTTAAACTAACTCTCCCATGGTTTGACGGGGGAATCAGACTCCTGGATTTAAGGAAATAATATTGGGCTTCGCAATTAGCTGCTTTGAATCATGTTGTTTATGGTCATCCCCGGGGACCCTGGTTATGCCATGGACCACGGGCAGGCACCTTGTGGGGATATTGGAAGGGCTTTGTATGCCAGGTCTGGGCGGTTTTCGCTATCTGGCCCTACTGCACATGCAGTGCATGTGTGGCACGCTGCTAATAGATATTTGGGCTGGGAGGGAAGATTAACTTTGGCCACCCCGTGTTAAATTCTGAGAGACTTGGGAGCTTGTGGAAGTCTAAGGGATTTGAGAAGTGGGATCTTATAGGGATCACCCCGATTAAGGATGTGTGGGGAGGAGACAAAATACATACATTTGACTTTCTTAAGCAGCAGTACAGTTTGCACTATAATGAGCACTACAGATATCGTCAGGTTAGACATGCTCTCCTCGCTCAGATACCTAGAGACACCACGCTTCCAGAGGCTTCTCCTCTTGAGGACCGAGTGCTGGATGGGCACCTTCCTGAGAAGACTATCTCCTTAATATATAGGAAACTTGTTAATAATATGGAGGACCCGCAGGGACGTATTAGAACACAGTGGAGTGCAGATGGGTTGGAGTTAGATGACGAAGATTGGGTGGAGGCAGTTTCCTCCCCGAAGGTCGTGGCGATTCAGATTAGGCTTCAACTGGTGCAGCTAAACATCTTACACAGACTGATATTACCGGGCCTCGACTGGTGCGTATGGGGCGAGTGGTGAGTGGAGAGCGCAGAAGGGGGTGTAGAGAACCTGGTACTTTTAAACATATTCTATTGCACTGTGTGGAAATACAGGATTTCTGAAAAGGGTCTATGACGAGATGAAAGAAGCATTGGGGGAAGGAATAAGACCAGAAGCTCGGAGATGCATATTGAATGTGTGGTAACCCACGTATTTGAATGTGTATCAGAAACAATAGGTTATTCTAGCGTGCATGGTGGCGAAATGAAATATATCTCAGCTGTGGGAAGCAAGCTAGCCGCCCTGAGTTTCCAAGTGGGTGGAGGATTTGGACTGGTGTATGTTAAGGGAGAGATCTGTATACGTGGCTAGGGATTGCCCGGAGAAATGGGGGAAGGTCTGGGGGGCATCAAACAGCCATCTTGGTGAGATTTGTGAGCCTCTGGCGTGGCGAGCGGAATTGGAAGCGCAGGAATCCCCGTGATCCTATTAAGTATATACTGTCTCATTTAATTCTGTTCATGTGGTATTTTGACCTTTACAACAAGAAGATTGTTATTTTAACTGATGTTTCTTTTTCTTTTTTCCAATTTGTTAATAAAAAGAAATTTAAAAAAATTTGTATGCAAAGATCCTAGCTGAGAGGTTAAATGGGGTGGTGGGGGATCTTTTAGAAGAAGATCAAAAAGATTTTGTCCGTGGGAGAGGGATCCAGGACCTGACATATAATTTAATTAGGGCAATAGATTTAGCTACACCGTATAATAAATCTTTGGCCATTATTACCTTGCACGCCACAAAAGCGGTCCATAGGGTAAATTGGCCTTATCTATTACAAATATTGAAATCGTGTAATTTAGGAGAAAGGTTGTGTAGGACCATGAGTCTGATATATCAAACACCCACAGCTAGGGTATTGGTGAATAGAAACTTGTCTGCCCCTTTTAATACCCAGAGGGGAACCAGACAGGGTGTCCCCTATCTCCTTTACTTTTTAATTTATATATATATAGAGCCCCTAGCTGGAAAAATTAGACAAGAATCTGGAATGTCTCCCTTTAAGTATAGAAGCTGCGAGAAAAAGATGGCTTTGTATGCCGACAACGTAAAGGTGTACACTACAGATCTGTCCTCTGCGGTCCCAGTACTAAACAACAACGCTTCTCAATTTGGTTGCATCTCAGTTTATGAGATAAATGCGTCTAAACAGAATGCATGGCATGAAATATGGACACACAACAATATAAAATAAAAAATGAGATAAGATATGTGGGTATCATGATTTCACAAAATATTGAGAAGATCTCAGAAATTAATTTTTAAAAGTTAGTAAGGAGATAGCTAAATCATTAATAAGCTGGACACATCTACCCCTGATAATTGGAAGGGTAAATCTAATTAAAATGATGGTCTTGCCAAAACGAATTTTTATATTCCAGAACATTCTCTTAGTTCTTAGAGAAATCGGGCTTAAGAAGTTACAGTCAAAAATAGGTAGTTTTATATTGGCTTCTAAAGGCACACAAATTTCAGGAAACTCCGGAGAAAAAAAATAAGGGAGGTATGTGTTTGTCAGATTTAGTGTATCATGCATGGGTTTTTCTTTTGAGGTCTGGGAAAATGTTACTAAATGAACCAGAGGGTTCAGATATTGGTAGAATGTTGAAAGTGATGCTCTTAAATGTGAAGGGAGGGGAGCAAGGCTTTATCTATAAAATTGGAGACCCCAGACACTTTAAAAAGGTGCGCCTGAAGATCTTACATGGATTAGATTTAACGTGGCATAAAATCAGGAAGGTGCTAAAAATTAACTACTACAGTGCACTGGCCCCTATTTAGGATGCCCCCGGCTCCCCAAAATGGACAAAATACTTCTTGGTGGTGCCCCTGCGAAATGCTGGAATATTATGCTGGAAACAACTAGTTATAGATGGTACTGTACCTTCCTAGGAAAGTTTGTCAGACATATTGGATAACAAGTTATCCAGGTTTAAATATTTGCAATGGAAAAGCTGGCACCAAGCTACTGGAGAAGTCGTTGGCACCTCCAATGATTTGGAATCTGCACTGAGAAGGAAAACCGTTAAAAAGAAAGAGGTGGCAAATCTATACTGGCTCCTGATTGATCTTGCAGAAGGCGATTTTAAACTACCGATGGAGCTATGGGGAAGAGCTTGCCAGGGATCCATCTAGAAGAATTATAGCAAGTATCATGTAATACCTTGTATTCCACAGTCCAGGTTGCAAATTTAAAGAAGAACCACATTTTCGATCTCCATAGGTTGTATTGGACCCCTTTAAGGCTTTCAAAATTCGAGAAGGGTGCCACCCCAAAATGTCTCAAATGTTCCCAAGAAAAGGTAGATGATGTGCACATTTTCCTGCAGTGCCCATGGATGTACCATGTTACAACGCATACGGTTACAACTACCTACTATTACAACGCGACCATTACAACGCATACCATTACAACGCATAGCGCTTTGAGGTGCTGGATAGTGGTAAGTATAATTTACTATTCTAACTCCAGTCCCCGTGGACACTAGGGAAGGTGTTGGATAGTAAATTATACTTATTCCCTATCCTAGAGCGCCCCCCAGCGCAATGCGTTGTAATGGTATGCGTTGTAAAAGATGCGTTGTAATAGTAGGTAGTTCTAAAAGATGCGTTGTAACAGGTGTATACCAGTGCACATTATTACAGCATTTCTGGCCAGACGTAAGTAATAGCATCTCTAAAATCCTTGGGGTAGAATATCAGGTAAGCTCATTGTTGGTTTTTTATGGAGTCTTGGCAAATTATTAATCTTTTTCCATAGAAAATAACAAATTCATGTTTTATTTAATCTTACTTGCAAGGAAGGAAATTCGCAAAAATTAGATAAAGAATGAATCCCCACCTGTAGAGATTGGATAAATTCTGTGAAACATGTAATTAAATTAGAAAGGGCAGCACCTAATTGGAAAAATGAATTTCGATTACCATGTATAAGCTGGTTGGAAAATGAGGAAACACAGTCCATTGATTATGCCTCTACACTAAGATACTTCATCACACCGGTTGTTCCAAGGGTGGCCCTTAGAGAGAGTCAGTTTTGTGTAAAGTGCACCTTTAGAAAACAGAGTTCTCTGGTTGGGGTCAACTAAAAGAGGAGCCCTGAAGGATCAGAAAACAACTCTGTTTATATCTCAGGCAACTGAGGATAAAAAAAAAGGATACAACTGGCCTTTTAATCACAATAGCATAACTTCCAGGTGTAGACCCATTTACCCCTCATTGTATTCCATGACAGTTTAGCTCCCATATGTTGGAAGTATGAATGCCACAAAAGTTGTGAGCCTGGGAGCATTTTTCAATTTCCTCTCAAACCCTTTCCTACTCTGGAAATGGTCAGCGATTTTCTTCTGAAGTAAATTAATGAATGAGTAATGAATGAAAATTTTGTGTAGCGCACTGCTACCAAAAGAAGACTGTCACCTGGAAAGGCAGCAAAATAACCACTTAAGAATTGGGGGAAACAGGTAACTCTTTATGTGAAGTGTTTTCAAAATGTAGAATATGAGATCATCGAGTAGAAATATATTGGGAGCTTGTTCCAGAGACAGGCAGTGAGAAACTGGAAAGAGCAGTTGCCAGCACTTGCTTTCAGGATATGTGGGCAATGATGATATGGTGAATGAAGATCTGAGTATTTGAGACAACACATAAGTCTGGAAGAGGATCTTAAGGGAACCAGGATCTATATCTCTCAAGGCTTGTAGCAGATGCTCAAAGATTTAATATTGAATCTTTTCTCCAATTAAAACCAGTGAAGGGTGAAAAGATACAGGCTTGTACTTGCAGACACCTAAAAGTAGATGTGCAGCTGCATTTTGAATAATTGGGCATTTGGGAAAATGTTTTTGGGCAAGCCCATACAGACTGACCTGCAATTAAAATTGGAAGCTCGGACAAGGTTGCTTCAGCAGTCTTTGAAAATAAGGGGAGAACTGTTTTTCAGAATTTTTAGAGTGATGAAACAGCTATACACAGTTTTAGAGTTTTGGTCATGGAAAGTAAGGTTGTTATAAAAAAAAATTGCCAGGATTGCCAGCTGATAAGGTGTGTATCAGAGCAGCACCAAGTGAGTTGGGCCTCACAAGTGTCTACAAAAACCACCTCCTTGGCTTTTGAAGAGTTGAGTTCAGGGAGAGTTGGTATCCCTCCCGTATGCAATCTTTTTCATGCAGTGTTTGAAATGTAATTTGAGGTCAGAATAGTCCCCCTCAAGTCTTATAATTACATGAGTGTTATCAGTGTGGGAGAAATAAAGTAAACTGCAACCAATCAAGGGCATGGCTTTTCACACCCACTTCATTGAGTCTGTGAATTTGGATAGGGTGTGAGACACTGTTGAAAGCCCCCAATAGATTGAATAAGATGGAAGTGACAGAATTGGCATACACTTACCCTAGCCTAGTCTCTTTAAGGATAGGTATCAAGGGTGAGAAGCTAGATTAGATAGTGCCAAAGTACATAGAGGTCTCTGGAAAAGATGGTTGTTCTTAGTTGGCATGTGATTTGAGCATTTTAAACTGGCTGGAGGTCAGCAAATGACTCTGAAATCGAAGAGAAGGGGCATGGCGGCACGGGGAACATGGCAGACAGCTAGCATGTGATTGCAGATTAATGCCTGAGTGGGGGATGCAAGCAGTAGTTCGAGACCCCTAAATACCCCCATAGCAGTGTTTACTTACCGATAGCAACATGCCCATAGTTTTCACCTCCTTTCTTCTAGTTTTAGTGAATCCTACCTGAATTGGTTATAGAGGGATTCCACAATGATCTGGTGTGGAGTGTCTTTCCTGGTTCGCTAAGACAAGAGGGCGCTATCCCGGCTAATGGTCAGAAGCAGAGCAGGCAGAGTCAGCACACATAGGCCTTTCTCCCCTCTAGCTCTATCAGTGCCTGAGCCTCCTGTGGCTGTAGGAGCTCTGAAGCACCCCTGGTCTACAGAGAGAGGTTAAGCTATTCATGTAAGGTAGGAGAAGGAGGGAAGCTCGACCTTGTCTCCTCACTGTTATGTTATGTTATGTTATGTTAAAGAAATTTATTGAGCGCGACTAACACCATTAGGTTTCTTGGCGCTTGTGCTGAGGGAGCAGAGAAAAGAGCGTGAAAGTGACAACTAATTATAGGACTCGGTAAAGAGGAAGGTTTTAAGGAGGGATCTGAACCTGGAGTATGGAGAAGACAACCTAAGAGTAAGGGGAAGGGAATTCCCAAAAAATGGAGCTAGAAATGAAAACCTAAGACCACCGTGTTTCTTCCTCTTAAATCTGGGAACTGATAGCAGGGCCATCTGGGATGACCGAAGATTGCGAGGAGGAACATACGGGTGGAGAAGGGAAGAAATAAAAAGGGGACCGTGGCCAGCAAGAGATTTTGAGATAATGCAGCCTAACTTGAATTTACAGCGAGCAGATACCGGGAGCCAGTGGAGACTTTTTAAAAGGGGACGAACGTGTTGATCTCCAGGTTGGTGGTAAATCAAGCGAGCGGCCTGATTTTGGATCAACTGAAGTCTCTTAAGTTGGTAGTCAGGAATGCCTACATACAATGCGTTTGCGTAGTCAAGCCTAGAAATGACTAACGCAAGCAAGGCCAAAGTAAGGGCCTCGGTAGTGAGTAGGCAAGAGATTTTACGGATTTTCATGAGTTGGAAATGGCTGGAGGACACTACTGCGCTGATCTGGGGCGTCATAGAAAGATCGTTGCTAATGACGACTCCCAGACTTTTGGCTGAGTTGACAGGGCAAGGAGGACTGCCCAAACTTGCCGGCCAAAAGGAGGGTTGCCAAGGATTGGAGGATCCCCCGACAAGAACCAGCTCGGCCTTGTCGGGGTGAGCTTCAGGTGGTTTGAGCTCATCCAATTGCTAATGAAGCAGAGCGTATTTTGAAAAGTAGAAATTGATTCGTCAGAGAAATCAATGGTAAAAACCAGTTGAATGTCATCCGCGTAATTAAACGCGGTGACACTCAACCCACGAAGGGAACGTATTAAAGGAGCCAGGTACAAATTAAAAAGGAGGGGGGACAAAGAGGAGCCCTGCGGGACGCCGCAGGTCAGCTCGACCTGAGTAGCGGAAAACTGGGACAGCCTGACGGCTTGTTGACGTTTAGTCAAGAAAGACTGAACCCAGTCCAGGGCGGTACCCTGGATGCCAGCCTCTCTGACACGGTCGACCAAGATATCATGGTCGACCGTGTCAAAGGCGGGCGACAGATCCAAGAGGACCCGGGCCTGACAGATGTTAGCGTCGGCCCCTCTGCGTAATTCATCCATCACGGAGAGGATAACTGCTTCTGTGGAATGCGCAGGTCTAAACCCGGCCTGCTGGGGGTCCAAGACGCACGAGTCCTCAACAAAAGTGCTGAGGGTTTGGGTTACATGCGACTCCAGAACTTTACTGAGGAAGGGGAGAAGAGATATAGGGCGATAGTTGCTCATGATGGAGGGTTCTGCCGAGAGTTTTTTCAGGATGGCAACCACCTCGGCCTGTTTGAAGGAACTAGGAACCTCCCCAGTAGTCAAAGAGTTGTTTAAAAGGGTCAGGGGGGGTTCAGGACAGGAGGTAAAGGCTTCCCGAAGGGCAGAGGGGGGGCAGCAGTCGCCAGGAGAACCAGAAGAAACTTTGTGCAAGAGTGAAAGAAAGGTAAATTTCGAAATAGGGGGAATCTGAGTTAAAATATGAGTGTTGAGATGATGGCAGGAAGCAATAGGTGGAGAGGGGACTGGCGGGGCTTGGGCGGAGATACTGGTTTTAATCTTGACAATCTTTTCCACAAAAAATTGGTTCAGGGAATCACATAGAGACTGGGAGGGGAAGGGCGCAATAGTGACTCTCACCGGATTAGACAATTCCTCAACAATTGAGAATATATCCTTGGACTTGTTTGAGGAGTCCAAAATTCTATTGGAAAAATAGAGAGATTTGGCCAGAGCTATGGCTGACTTATACTCTCTAAGCAGAGAGGAGAATATCTCTTTAGTCTCGGGGGAGTACCCCCGGCGCCAGCGCCGTTCTGCCTGACGAAGACCAAGTTTTAGGGCTCTGAGGTCCTCTGTAAACCACCTCTGGACGTCATGACTACGCCTCGCTCTGACTAGTTTTAAGGGTGCCACCGAGTCAGCAGCAGAGGTAAGCCAATGAGTAAGACCCTGTGTCTGAGAATCGATAGAGACAGAAGATCCAGTAATGGGTGGGGCAGATGAGCTAAGGAGGGAGGTGAATTTGTTTAAGTCAGCCCTGTTCCAAGTGCGTGCCAGGAAGTTGGTTTCTCAGACCTTGGTAACGGGGGAGGGCATCGCTAGAGTGAAAGTAATTAAAAAATGGTCTGACCAAAGGCAAGGAAGAATAAGGGGTGCAGAGATGTCCAAGCAGGAGGTCCAAACCTGATCTAAAGTATGGCCCTTGACATGAGTGGGTGAGTGTATATGTTGAGTGCAGTTTAAACCTAACATGAGGTCTGAGAAGGCCAGTGAGCCTGGGGTTTCATGAGCATCCGACGGCCAGAATTGAAATCTCCCAGGACCAAAACGTTAGCGTTGTTGATGGTGAGCTGGGAGATAAGATCACCAAACTGGACCGAAAAGCTGGGCATGGATTGAGGGGGGCGATAGACCAGGACGCATATGAGAGATGACCCTGGCTGCTCCAGTCTGAGTACGAGGCAATCAGTCATGGGAATACTGGCGGTGGGCACTGGGGAGAAACGAATATGGTGCCTAATAATGGCTGCAACCCCTCCACCAGCTTTGCCAGAGGAACGGTTGACTTGCAGTATATAATATCCCAAGGGGATGGCTGCCAGGATATCAGGGGAAGAGTCATCTGTGAGACAGGTCTCGGTCAGAAACAATATGTCAGGCTGTTCCGATCCCAGGAGATAAGAAATATCTGACTGGTGGCTAACCAGGGACCGGGTGTTAAGGTAAATCACTGACAGAGAGAATTTTAAGGCTCTTACCGATGGAGAGGTACGGGACCTGGGCCCCAGGGCTGGTAGCCTGGCGTTTAGCGGGGGGGGGAATGATCTCAGGAAAGGATTTTCTGGCCATGAACAGGCCGAGTAAAGCGAGCCTGGGGGAAGACTCAGGAGGGGGGAATATGAGGTTGTGACATAAAATAAGGGAGGAGCGGGAATAAGTGAGGAAAGAGGCAGAGTGACATGCCCCTTGCCCCGGCCGGCCGCGGACGGGCGCAGACGGGCTTAACTCAGGCGCAACTCCGGCGCGCCTTCGTCGTGCCCGCTGCGCTCGTCCGCTGCGCTGACACATACTGCCCGTATAAATAGGGGCGGAGCGTCGGTGGAGTGTCAGGGATAGAGTATGGTGGAAGTCAGCCCAAGCAAAGATGGCGCCCGCTACCGCTGGGAACCCGCGAGCACGATCAGCCCCCAGCCAGCAGCTCACCTCTCAAACTCAAGGCTCAGGTTAGTAACCTGCATAACGAAAAGTACAGTAAGATTACAATTAAAATCAGTGCGCAGCATAAAAGCGCCGCTGCTCGCAATCAGCGGGGCGAAGTGCAGGATATTTATCAAAAGAGCTCTCTCAGCGTCAGCAAGCCAGCCCTCTGCCACCGGGCTACTTGCAAACACTAGGCGAGGGGAAAGTCGCGCTCCTAAATAGGGGCGGAGCGTCGGTGGAGTGTCAGGGATAGAGTATGGTGGAGGTCAGCCCAAGCAAACTGTGTATGGAACTATCCCTCTGGTGCTCTCCGGAGAGTTGAGGCCACAAGTGGGGGGTGCAATAGATGCTTGTTGCATTCTTTTTTAGGGGTCCCGGGTCTCATATGATTGAGGGGGAGGCAGGCCACTCTATGGGTAGTGCCTGCTGTGTACCTCTGCTTGGGGGGGGGGGGCAGATAATACCTTACAAAGTAGGGGCTCTAAGCTGTGAAACCCCAAGACATCATACAGGAAACCAAACACAAAAGCAAAGGCTAAAGATAGCTGTAAAATTGTATACTCTCCTGCAATTGCATGGGTTACATCTTCCATCACTTCAAGTTTTTAAGCTAATGGTGCAAAATATAGATGGTTTATCTCCCAAGGAAGGACCTAAAGGGGAAGATACCTCTCTGACTGCAGGAATAATAGAGTTAAATAAATATTGGAATACATCTGACTCTGGTAAGTAGGGCGAAAGTGGTTGGAGCAAGTGAGATTCATCGAAGCAAAATTTTTCACTCGACAATGGAATGCAGAAATGTTGAGCTCAGTCAAGGAATATTAACTAAGAACAGATTCAAGGTACTCAGTGCAATGGGGAGGATACAGAGGAAGGAGCAGCATCAAAAAACTGAAAAACAATCAAGAGAAGTGAAGATAATTTTACTTTGGCAAAAAGGCCATAAAAGAATACAATAAAAATACGTTAAAGTATGAGAATAAATAGGTAAAAACAATAACATTGTCAGATTGGTATGCAAAAATAACATTGCCAGGCGTAAGAGGTAATAGACAGATAGAAACATCATGAATTGATACCATGTTCAAGCTGGTTCAAAACAATACAGGTTATCATGAAATCCAATAAGACGATAAAATGTATAGAACAATCACATGTGTTAGCTGAATTACACGACATCTAGCAAATGTGACAGTAGGATCAATGTACTAATAGACTGACACTGGAAAGAAATGGACCACAGTATTTAATGGGAAAGAATAGCCTTTCTTCTTATAAGCCACATTAGACGCAAGTATTTAGCAACTGTGTAATTGTATAATTGGTGGGGATATGTTCTTAGTATTCAAACAGCAGTACAATGACCGGGTATGCCCAATTGCCCTCATATAGGTGATAACTAGGTGTATCGTGGGCGAGTATACACTGGACAAGCAAAAAGAACATGCACAATCTCGAATAGGAAGAGGCTAGTATTATTTCTGTTTACAAATGCTCTTCGGTGACTATGAAATACAGTGTGTGTTAACAAGAGAGCTGCACCCTGGCTTTGACCATGGCACAAGACAATATCCCAGAATAGGGTAAGGTATTTACAGCCAAAAGTATGTGTGGGAATGGTTTTTTTATTGGGCTTGGCATGAAGTTTATGGCTTGCAGTTTTCTGAAATAAGAACTGCAGATGCACTTTTTCTGTTTTCAGCGACCACTTGTGGGGGGTGATTATATTTGGAGTATGGGATGGGAAAACACATCATTAATCAGAGTTGTTTTTCTTGAAATTAAATAATTAGTTTAATTAATTAATTAATTAATGGTTATGTTCTTTTTAGTTTTAGTACCCCAAAGGATTACATAAGACTGGTATAAGAGCATTACTCCTCATGCATGGAGTGCATTTAGTAGGTAGGCAGGGGAAAGTTAGGCCTGAAGAAGACCGTTGGCCGATGGACTTTGAAAAGTTGTTGAAGCTTATTGGCAATTGAATAGGATGGAGGCACCATTGTATTTCATCATAAATCCTTCCATGAATTATTTGTAACAATATCAAGGGTACCTACTAGTAAAAATATATTTGGGGATTAGCCTCAGATATTGTTAATGCTGGATACTTGCTTATGTCCAGAAAAATAAATATTCAAGATCACCAAATGTGGTTGAGTCTGACAGGGTGGTATTCGCCCATCTAGTCTGGTGTGGAGAAGATTCCTATGATGAAGCATGCTACAGTATATGTGGGTAAGCCTTCTTCTCTAGTATCCTTTGGATAACTCTAGTTTCCAGCGAGCATTACAATTGAATTTAGATGGAGTCATGAAGAGCGACTCTATCAATTCAAGCATCTGTTGTGAAGTAGGGTTTAGTATAGGAGGTTGTGTTTGAAGCTAGATCCACTAGGTCTCCCTTTGTGAATACATATATCTAAAAATTGTACTTAGAATATCATTTGATGTTAATAAAATATCTTAAATGTATTTTAGAAAATATCAGGCCAATACAGTCCATAATACAAAAATATAATCCACAAAAATATAACACAACAACAAGCCCAAGCAGAAATTACATAGCTGTTCATGGTTAAAAACCCAGTTAGGCCAAAATCCCCTATTGACACGAGTAAGATGAAAAGTTTACTTAAGGATTCAATGGAAAAGGAAACTTTAAGGGATTTGCTGTTTAAGCCCAGCTCATGTTTAAACAGCCTAAAACACTTTACTATTCTAACACAAGTCCACGGGCATGCACCCCATGCCTTAATCAGATTGTGAACTGATTAAACAATGGGGACAGGTAATTGAATAACGTCAGAACACACAGATATCTGAGAGGCCTGATTAGACAATGGGTGCAGGGAAGTAAATTAGTTCTGAGTACACAAGGGTCTTAGGTGTACAATAATGGAAACATACACTTCACTTAAATTACATTTATCATAAAGGGAACGTGTATTCACAACAGGAGAATGCTCATTTGCCAAGCATTGATGAGAGTATAATAAATAATTTGTAATGGTTTGGGGTGGAATTCGAGGTTATTAGGTCAAATGTTTCAAGAGTTTTTCCATCTTAAATCTGTAATTTGCAAGGTAACCATTATTTACTATCTGTAATGAACCTTTATAATATCATGTCTAAAAAGGCTTGACTTCGAGCAGGAATTTGAGAAAGCCCAAGGAAGCCTGAGTAGGACTGAGGTGAATTCCGTGTTGTGTGCTAATGGTCTTTCTCTTTGTTGTGACAGTTAATAAATACTCTT
This sequence comes from Lissotriton vulgaris, assembly GCF_964263255.1. Classification (NCBI taxonomy): domain Eukaryota; kingdom Metazoa; phylum Chordata; class Amphibia; order Caudata; family Salamandridae; genus Lissotriton; species Lissotriton vulgaris. The sequence continues at coordinate 34,416 of NW_028242827.1, forward strand.
TTTGCTTTTCCAAGAAGAGTCTGTGTGGTCATTTAATTTTGGAGGGCCCAAAGTCACCCCCCAGCCAGTGGTATCCTTTTTGCCCCCACCTGACTGCTGTCACTGGAAGACCACCAACCCCACTGCACAGACCAGTGCGCACTTTGGGATGCGCAAGCAGACACTGTGTTTAAACTGAAGTACTGCTTATGCATGAGGGGTGGGGAGGACAGTTGTCTCTTTGAGGTAAAGACAGAGCATATCATGATCTTTGTTTGTTCATTAAACATGTCTTTCATGGCAATACTAAACGCAGATGTAGATATGTTGTAAATATAAGATACAAGGTTGAAAAAGACCTAAGCGGTAATGCATGCAAGTTTGTAGTTTGTTTACATGTAATGCACAAAAAGTTAAGGCACCTACATGACTAATTAACCTGTGATTCCCAATAATGCGGTGGAAGTGGTCAGTTTTGGTATTTGACATTGGAAGGTGGGGGGGGGAAGGGAAGAAAATTTTGAAAAAGCATGAGATGGAAAGAATACGTTCTATGATGGATATCAGACACGGGGTGATATGTCAACTTAGGAATTGTAAATATTGTATCAATGTCAGACATTAGGATATGTACTATCAATGCAGGGGGGCTAAATGATTGGAGGAAACGGCAGAGATTGAGTTATTTGGTAAGATCTAATAACATAGATATAGTATGCATCCAAGAAACCCACATTCCCTGGAATAAAAGAAAGCTGTTGGAGATAAATGGGTATACTTTGGTCGGGTGTTCTTCACAATCCTCAGTGATTAGAGGGGTGGCCATCTTGGTTAAAAATAATCTGTGTGGGGTAAAGCGTAGTAAAACGAATGGCTCTGGCCGATGGGTACTAGTTGAAATGAATATGGGCTTCACGCTCTGTTCAGTATATGGCCCGAATGAAGATGACCCAACGGTATTCGATAAGCTAGAGGAAGAGTTGGCGAATTGGGCTAACCCGATGATAGTGTGCGGCGATATGAATATCTTCGCAGACTGGCAACCGGGGAGTAACTATACAGGTCGGAAACGAAAAGTCAATAGGGCGGTAAACGCTATGATCCAGTCTCATGGTTTGGTGGAGGTATGGGGGAAAAAAGTTCCCGGTGACCGTGGTTATACATATTTTTCCCATCCGGCACAGAAATATTCTAAGCTAGATTACTTTTTTGTTTCTACTGGGGAAATTGGTAAGGTTAACATCGCTAAATTACCAAGAATAATATCCGACCATAACCCTTTAATTTTGACATATAAAATCCCTAAGGTACAGAGGAAAACTTCTAGATGGACCTTTGAAAGGAAATTATTAAACAATGAAAGGTTTGTAGTACACATTAAAAATTGGGCAAAAGAGTTTTTTGACTGTAACAGATATAGCGCTTCCAGAAATGGAGTTTGGGAATCCTTTAAAGCTGCATTACGGGGGGAGACGATCAGCTATGCTGCTAAATTAAGAAAAGAGGATAAAAGCAAGACAGAGAAACTCATCTTAGATTTAGCCGAAATAGAGAGGTGTCATATTGAGGAAATAGCACTTGGTAAGGATAGTGGAGAGACGGTTAACAATATGGCTCGGATTAAGGGTGAAATCTTAAAAATAATTACACAGAAGGAGATAGCTGAATATCAAACACAGAGAGCAAGGAGATACGAGACTGGTGAACAAGCGGGTAGAGCTTTAGCGCTTCGTATTAGGCAAGAATCAAACAGGAATAGAATTGGAAAGATTACATACAATGGGAGTGAATTTACAGATCCAAAATCTATAATGGATGTTTTCCAAGACTTCTATCAAAAACTTTATGATCAAGAGCCAGGGGTAGTACCGTATATTCAAGATCAGTCTCCGTCAACCCCAACTTTGAAAGATGATGATAAGGCTAGGCTAGAATTGGATATAACTGCAGAGGAGATTAAAGCCGCTCTGAATGAACTGGCAGTGGGTAAAGCGGCGGGACCAGACGGGCTACCATTAGAGGTTTACAGGGTCCTGGAAGATGAAATCCTACCTTTGTTTGAGGATCTTTTTAATGGAGTAATATGTTCAGGCATTATCCCAGACACATGGAAACAGACCAACATTGTCATATTTCATAAAAAGGGCAAACCAGAAGAGAACCCAGGCTCGTACCGTCCGATATCTTTAATAAATACGGATGCCAAACTGTACTCTAAAGTGTGGGCAAACAGATTAGGACGGATCATTACCCAACTTGTTTCACCTTGGCAGCATGGGTTTGTCCCTGGGAGAGGTACCACTGAACACACAGCAAGGGCAATTTCATTATTTGATGCAGCAAACGCTACGGGTGGAGATATGGCTATGATACTGTTAGATGCCGAGAAGGCTTTTGATCGTGTGGTCTGGGACTATATGTGGGAGGTATTGGCTAGAAGAGGCTTTGGTGAAAAGTGTAGGAAAGCCATCAAAGCAATGTATATGGATCCAGTTGCTAGAATAACTACAATGGGTTTCCAATCAGATGAGGTAGTGATTAGAAGGGGCACCCGTCAGGGGTGTCCTTGTTCACCCCTACTCTTCTCATTGTACATCGACCCGCTTATAAGGAAGATTCTTGCCTCTGAAAAAATACCCCCTGTTGTAACTCATGGTCACACCACTAAGCTATTGGCCTATGCGGATGACTTGGCAATTGTTACTACTAACCCGCAAGTGGCAATGCAGGAACTAAGTAGTCTGGCTCAGGAGTTTGGGAAATGCTCGGGTTACAAACTGAATACTGAAAAAACTATAATAATTTGTTCTACCAATATGCAGAAAAGAGATCAGAGGTATGTGGACTCCGCGGTCTACTTAGGAATTAAAATAAATGCAAACGTAGGAAAAATTAATCAAGAAAATTATGGGCCCCTATTAGCCACAATTGATAAAGAATTAAGAAGGATTAATGTACTACATTTGTCATTGATTGGGAGGGTCAATGTGTTGAAAATGTCAATGTTTCCCAAGCTATTGTATTTATTCCGTGCCATACCACTTTTAATTGAGGAAGGTTTGTTGAAGAAGATGGAAGCAGTGTTTTCACAATTTTTATGGCAATATGGCAAAGTCAGAAGATCTATAGCCCGACTTTCTCTACCGTTAGAGGGAGGTGGGTTATCTGCTCCCAACCTACGGTTATACCATTGGGTTTGTTTATTATTACGTATGAACTACTTATTGGATTATGATATCCCTGAAGCATCACATGATACTGATAGAATCCCCACAATTTATGATCTAGTAATGGGCCAAAAGGCTAGGGGGATGCTAACACGTGAAATTAATGCATCACATTTTAAGAGGAGTAAAAGCAAAGTGCTGCTATCTGCCTGGGGGACATGGAAGGCGGTGCGGAAATTTCTTAAGATCCCGAAAATTAATGGTACAACTGATCTTTGGAATGCAGGTCCATTTTCGCATCTTGGACAAAATAGGAATAGTAGGTGTTGGAAAAGGTTGGGCATTAGATGTTTAGGGGACGTCATGGAGAAAGATGATATCCTGGGGTTTGAGGCTTTACAACAGAAATTTGGTATCCCCTCGAATCACTGGCTGTTATACAGACAGATAGAACAATCAGTGAAGGCATTAAGACCAAGGGTGTCTGTTCAGGAGCCAAATCCATTTGTGCACTACATAATGAGTGGGGGCAAAAAGATTAAAATAGGGTACAATCATTTGCTACAGGGATTGGAAGAGGATATCGGACTAGTTGAAAATGCCTGGGCTGCAAGATTAGGAGATCCTGACATCGATGTGGATTACGCTTTGGCATTAAATAGGAAAATATTAAGAGCGACTAATCTGAAAGCACAACACTATAAGATGATCTTCAATCTCTACTACACCCCGGCTAAGCTGTTTCAATGGGGTAAAAGGGATACAGATAGCTGTCCAAGGTGTAATCAAGGCCCTGCAGATCTAATCCATATGTTCTACTCATGCCAAAATCTCAACCCTGTCTTGAAAGAAATGGAGAAGTTTTTATCAGGGCTGTTAGAGCATCAAATCTTTTTATCTCCAACGTCTGTTCTGATCGGCAGGGATGAAAATCTTAAGGTTGAGCAGGAAGCCGAAGCTTTTATCTTTCTATGTGTTGCTGTTTTTAGAATTCTAATTGCAGCGGCCTGGAAAGATCCGATCGCTCCCACATTTCGGATGTGGCTTACAAGGTTGCTAGGGACACATAATATTGAAGAATGTTTATATAAATTTAAGGGTAAGAAAAGTAAAGAACTCGGTAAAAAGATATGGGCTCCGATAAGCAACTGGAGGAAGATAAGATGATTGATGAGTTTCACTATACTACATATTATGATTCTTGATGTAAGATTATGTAATTCTGCCAATATATGTTTAAGGCTTCTGCAATGTGTTCTGTAAAGGGGCCGCGTGAGGATTGCCCCGGATATCTTTGAATATTGTTTTAATTGTTTTAATCCTTTCTCTGGTTTTTTCTTTTTTCTGTTTAAATTTTTTTTTGATATGTCAGTAGGTCCAGCTGATATCTGTATCATGTAAAGTTATTCTTGTTTTTCATTTATAAAAAAAAAATAAAAAAAAATAAAAAAAGGAAGGTGCCAATATGTATTCCATTTGACACAGAGGGACAGTTGAAAGGCTGATGTAGTTAAACGTTACACCCAGTTAAAATATGAACACTCAATTTACTGGTCCTGGGCCTTATGTCCAGAAAGTGTCAGGACTGTTCCTAACTTACCATGACTTAAGGTCAAAATGATTAATCACATCTGTAGATTGGCTGCATAAAAAGAATACAGTCACCACCAATACTTAGACATTAAAGTGGAGCTCAAGGAACTCCAAAATGGCTGCCAACAAGGGACAAGTAAAGCACCAGTCTTGTTTTTCAGGAACTATTTATTGTGAAGCTCAGAATAGAATCTCCTGTGTGCAATGATTCTAACCTGCGCACTTCACTGAAACCTTTCTGTGAGTAAGTAGCAGCATTCTTTGGGACTGACTCAAAGAAGTGAGCATTGTTTCCAGCACTGACTTAAGGAAGAGAGCAGAGAATTTTCATTTCCTTTCGGAGTCAGAACCAGATAGACTATGGAGCAGAAACTTCTGCAGCCCTTCAATTGAAAGACCTTTCTAGGAAGTGAAGTACTCCGAAGATACAAGCTAAGTAACAAAAAGAAACAAACTGTATATACATTGGTTTTTTCAGAGTTTAGAAAAGATGTTTACGAAAGAGAGATTATATCGAATTGTTGTCAATTATTATTTAACCCTAGAATGTACGAACCTTTTTTCAAAGGAAATAATCGTATTCACTTACCTGAAAACAAACTGAAGAGTAGACTGTCTCTTGAGATGAATTGCCTTTGAACCTGAGAGAAAGACACAAAAAGGTTAATTATAATCTTCTAGGTATTCTCAAGAAAATATGTTACATATTATTACAACAGCAACTATACTTCACCATAAGAGAGGTAAACTCCTAATCTATTTGAGGTACTTAATTATACTTGGTATTAAAATAAACGTATTTTTAGCACACCTGAGAATTCTACTGATAAGTGTAATTTGTTATGTTTCCTCAGTTGTTCAGAAATTTTAACAAGAGTGGATGCAGATATAAAGGTTTTCCCTGGCTGGAAGATATCAGTACTACAATGAGGAGAGAAGACAACCAATGATGAATAGGCAGTCTCTTCTCTGTCCCCATACCCTTTCCCCCCTTGGTGCACTCCGGTCATACAGTTAAATTTAGGTGACTGAGGGAATCAGGAGGGGCATTGGGAAAAGTCTGTGGAAGTTCAGGTAAGCAATACTCCTGAGAGAAAGTCACCACATGTTCTTTAAGACACGTGGTTGAAAGAAATTTTCTCTGGGGCGTGGAGGGAAGTGACCAGGGGTTGCTAGGTGCATTTACCGAAAAGTAGAGTAGAGATTCAACTATCGCCCAAGAATAGAGGTTTTTGTGTATTGTTCTGATGAACATGAACACATGCGTGTTTGAGTGAAAAATGGCATTGGTATGATTTTGTACGTGTAATATCGCATACTATGCAAATTGTTGCTTGAATGTACATTGCATAAACAAAAAGTTGTATTGTAATGTGCCCCGTATAATTGGTGAAACAAAGTTTAAAAAGTTGCATGTATATCGCAAAAGCTTGAAGCTAAACAACATTGTCCTATTTGTATGATTTGTGCAAGCCTATTAGAAACAAAATAATATCTGATTAGATAGCAACAGAGGTTAGAGTAATACAAATCTTAAATATGCCAAAGAATACTCACTTAGAGCATATGCAGAAGGTTTTTTCAAATAATAATAAGACATTTTAAAAGTATAGCCTAGATTGGTCTAAAGCCACCCACAACTATATATTTCCCTGGCCAAACAAGGAGCCTTAAAGGATAATATAAATGAACATGCTGTTCCATACCTCTGAAGTAAATATGCAGGAGGTTGAGTGCAGACATACTTTAAAAGAAATTAACAACATTTATTTAGTTCCTTTTTAAAACAGATGCACCTATCTACAAAACGACTCAAAAGAAACCCAACTACAGGACATATCCACAACTACAAAAATATTAATGTAAGTATTGTAAATATCTACAGTAAATAATAAGAAAAATACCACAAAAAACAAATGTTAATGAATAACTAATACATAGCATTTTTCTTTTTATAAGATATCAACAAAATTGAAGAAATAAAATTTAACCTACAGAACACTTCAAAAAGGCACAGCAACTACTAATAAAACCCCTCAAAAGCAAAGAACTCACCAATTTCAAGTTAAGTAAAAAACAATGTTTCAAAAATAACATTTTATTTTAGGTGCAAAATAGTAAATTGCAATAAATATTTTCTTTTCAACAGAAAATCTAAACTTTCTTATTTTCTTTACAGAAAACCACAAAAATTAACAAAACTTTATTTCAATTTTATAAAAGGGCAAACAAATGAAAATAAAAATATAATAAATTGCAAAAACATAAACTTTCACATGTTTTCTATTTCTTTTTTTTTAACAGAGCCAACATTAATGGCATCTTTAGGTAATCAAGCAAGCATGTGAAATCCCAGAGAGGCAACAGATGGCTAGAGTGTGCTGGCTGCCTTTATTGTGCGGACAGGTTAAGCGAGCCTAGGTGTCAATGGAGTTGCGTGGAATACTTCTCATCCCATTGCACAGGCAGAATGGCTACTTTGGAAGACACCATAGTTAGGACAATTGCGCATAATCACTCTGCCTCTGTAATGGAGATAGAAGTATGTAAAAACATTCAAAGAATTAAAAAACTTGCATCCACATCTAATTAGCCCTGTGGCTCAATTTTGAGGCAGGTTTCTGTACATGCAAATAACCAGTAGTATGCCCACAATTCCCAATATGAGGAGAATGTTACATAGACAAAAACAAGCAATTAATTACCAATGAATAACACCACAGACCTATTCGGACATTACCACCCCCCTCAATTAACAATCACCTTCTCTGAACAACCCTTTCTTCTGCATGACAGTGAAAATCCTCAACAGAAATGCTAATATTGACCACAAATCATTACCTTTTACCACTTGAAAACAGTGACATTTTGGTGATGGATAGTACTTTTCAATCAACACCACATCCATGCACGCAAATTTACACTTTTCACAGTAACATAAATAGTATATAGGTTACCAAGGACTTCTCCAGTAGCTTGGTGCCAGCTTTTCCATTGCAATCTTCAACATATACTGAATTATTCCCAGTAATAAAATTCAAAGCAAAAGCAAAGCAATAAATATAAATCCTAGAAATAATTGACTTTGAATTAGCAATGATTAATACAATTACAAAAATATACCCTACTACTCAAATTCAAGGATGTTTTTTTCATTTTTCTCAGGCAAATTGGTATAAAAGTAAAAAATGATACTTAGGATTATTTATCAAACAGTAAGCTTCATTATGAAATAAAAAAACTACCTGCTTTATGCTTTGTACCTACTGGCAGTGTAGACGAGCACTACACAGCAATTTCTAAATCACAATATGTCAAAATTATTTTGAAGAGGCATGGATTGGTCATCTAAGCAAGTCATGTCACAGGAGGAGTCCAACATTTCCAACTGAATGCTGGAACTGTTACATGACCTGCTTAGAGGGTGGTGCAAAGACTAACAATGCCATTGAGCGATGGCACAATTCGTTAAGCAAATCAATTGGTAATCTTCACCCAAACCTATATCATTTTTGGAAATTTTGAAAAAGGAACAAAGGGCCTGATTATGATGTCAGTAGGACCGCCACTGACAGGCCGTCTGTGGCATTCCCACCAGCATATAGGCCATCGGTCCGACCACCGCATTACAATGCAGACGTTTTAACCACCACCTCCAACAGGATCTAGGATCCCATTGTGGTAGCTGTCAGAATCGTATCTCTAAAATTGCGGCGGTGCCTGCTCAGGCACCACTGCAGGGATTTTGATGTCGTTTACTGACTGTTTTTATGGCAGTCCAACCACCATGAATAGGCAGATGGAAAGGCACTTTGGGGGCCACAAACAGGGCCCGGTCCCCCATGGAACACTGATATGTGGTCCTGGGGTATGTGCTGGATCCCCGACAAAGCCATGCACTGTATTCCAGGCACTACATGGATGTGCACAAAGTGCTTTTTTCTACTGTGGCCTGTGCTACAGCCCTTTCCTGGGCTGCAGCACAAGCCACAGTTGACAAAAGCACTTTTTGTTTGACACAACAGTGGTTAAATTGTAATTTGGCAATTGGACCGCTGCCTCCCTGGATCGTTTTATTTGTGGACAGCGATCTGACCATCTGTCATCATAATGATGCCCTAAGTTTCCAAGAAATTAGACTTGTAACACAATCACTGTCAGGCCGCCTGAACCCATATGAATCCAAAAAGATTAAAGAAATGTCAGAGAAAGGTTATTGGTTTAAATTCAATAATTTTCATTGATGGTGGCTTCAGACTCCTTGGAAAGTATTGCATACATAGTACATTACTAATACTAACTAATGTTTCCCTAAATAATTTGCTTGCTTTTAACAATTTTATGCAATTAAAATATCATTTTTAAAATAGTTTTTTATAAATTATAAATTTTTTGAATTTGACCTTTTGTTGATTTCTTTCTTTAACTCTTGGTGACTTTTTAATGTATCACCAAGAGTCGGCAGCAGTCCATAATCCATATATGTACACATAACATCCCCATAAAAAAATGAAATCCTGGAAAAGCATGGGTTTAAATGCAAAAATATCACCTGCACCTTAATTATTACAAATATATGGATTGTGAGTCTAAGAAATGCACTGTAAAAATGCAAAAACAGTTTAAAAACAGGTTTCTGTTGCAATAGCCAGACAAAAATCTATTCTCGGAAAACAAAATCATTTCCCAAAAAAGCCAGTAGTAATACACAACTGTCGATTCTAGCAATAAAAAAAACTGAACATCCATATCGTAAATTCTGTTAATAAAAGCAAAACCTTAAAAAATAAGACTGTTTCCAAATTAAAAAATCACAAAAATAACACTGTAGTACGGGATTCAAAACATCCATCTTCAACTTGCAGAAATGTGATCTTCATTCTGAAAAGACTACAAACTGTATGAAAACACATGTTGGTTTTATTTCAAAGAAGTTAAAAAGAATTCACAAAATTATCTTGCAACTTTTCTAAACTTTGATTAAAAAATAACTGTCCCGATGTAAGCATATGAACACAACCTTAATGGGAATGGAAAACGGATAAAAACACATAAAACACACCAGGTTTTTCTATCTAACACCTAACTACCTTCGCCCTGTACCTCGCAATAAAAATAACAACCTATACACTTAGTAATGTAAAGTAACTTGTTCTCAGCTGACCAGAGCTTTCTCTTGATTCTCATCAGGAATGTGACACTCTACCGACTGTAGAAACATACGTACAACCGCAAGCACCAAGTTAAAGAGTAAAAACAGAAAAAGGGCAGTATACCCCTTTGAACCTAATGGCAAACTGTGGGGAAAAAACATTAAATGTTAAAAAAAAATATGTTACATATTACAAAAAAAATGATTATATTTTTCAAAAATATGTCATTTATTTATTCTTTACAATTTTTTTTTTGTTAACTTTTTTTTATTAAACAAGACAGTAGGGTGTTATTGGTACATTTGATTTTTCAACTTTAGATACAATTTTTCATACAATAAACATGAGACAAACCAGACCTATACATTACTTCTATCGAATAAATTAAGTCAATCTTAAAGTGCTAGTGCAAAGTGGTAAAAGGAAAGCAATTAATCCAATACGTCAAATTCCGTATTACATTGTACACAAACAAAGCATTTTAACACCCCGAGGGTATCTTTGCCCTTCTCTAAAGTATAAAAAGCAGAATCATAGAAAGTTAAACGATAAACTACCACTAATGAAGTATTAATCAAAATTAACTAAATTATTTTATAACTTATCAAATATAAGAGCAGAAGAAAACTGCAATGAGCTGCTAATTTGTAATTTCAAAAGTGCTATAGCAATATTAAAGTGCTAGTGCTCGAACCCGCACAATTGACAAATTACATAGAGGGCTAAGAAAAGGACATTCGAGTTTCTACTCTAGTTCCGATAGCCCTATTAATTCAAGTACAGAAACATCCTATATAAAAAAAAAAAAAAATCTAATTCTAAAGTGACAGTGCAAAAATATACATCAGTGTTGCTGAATGGTTCATCAAATATTAGTATGGCAAAACCAATCAAAAAAAAAAAAAAAAAAGCAGCAAAGTTTTTATTACAATTATTAAAGTGCTGCTGCAATAAAATACAAAATATCCGAATAAGTGCAAAAAAGTGCGATAGCAGCTAGTGAAATATCAATTTCCTTTTATAAATTTCAACTTCTCAAAATATTTCCAGTACTTTTCAAATCTTTTGATCGCACCCACCCTGCCAGCATAAGCTCTCTCAAATGCACATGTTCTTTTCATTTTATTGACCCATTTTAATTGACATGGGATTACCTCAGATTTCCAATTTTGTAAAATCATGGCCCGTGCTACAGTAGTAGAAATAAAAATAAATGCTTCTTCTGAGTTATTAAACCTATACCTATCTTTACAAATGCCAAAAAGGGCCACTTCTGCTTCAGGTAGCAGTGTTTTACCTGTTGCCAATTCCATGTCAGTAAAAATCCCCTTCCAAAAAGATTCTAGCTTTGGACAAGAAAAAAACACATGATGCCAGCCGCCCTGACCATTTGTTTTGCATCTAAAGCATTTATTCTCGTAGCCAGGGAATATTCTCTGCAAGGCCTCCGGGGTGTAATATACCATCCAACGGGAGAGAAAGGACATTCGTTTAAAATTGGCTGCCCGGAGAGTTTTATATCCTTGCTGGCATATTACTTCCCAGTCTTTTTCTGACAAAACGCATTGTGTCGTGAGGCTTATTTTATCTAGATGTTTAGGAATTGCCTGAGGAGGTCCTGGAGGAAGTAGCCTTTTGTACCAGTATCCTATACCCTTATGTTTTTCCCGGTATAAGGCTGCTAACAAGGCATTTTGTGGAGTATCAGAGCCCCCTATCTCTTTTCTTATCAGATAAACCAGTTGTAAATAATCAAAAAACATAAGCCGCCTAGGATATGCTCTATCTACAACTGTTTGCCAACTAATTACCTTGTGTTGGGAGAGTAAATGTCTAATTTCACAAAAACCAGCTAATTCCCATTGTAGCAGATGGTTCTGAGAAATCTTGAGTCCCATTTTACCACATTCCAGTAATTTCAAAAAACTGGTACCATCTGAGCCGCATTTTTTAAACAAAAGTCGTAATCTTGAGGAGTACACTAGTAGTGTCTTATATCTTGTTTTCTTGGGCAGCTTTGCAGTTTTTAAAAAGAAAAAAATTTGAGAGCCTGCTTCCTCAAGCATTTTATCAAGAAAGAAATTGTCTCTAGACTGTCTGGTCCTTAATAGTCCTGCCACTATATCAAAAAGGGCTGCTTCGTAATATGTTTTAAAATGGGGGAGAGCCAGTCCGCCCTGCTTTACAGTAAGTTGTACCACCGAGAGCTTAACTCTTGAGGCTTTTTTATTCCAGATAAATCTACTCATCATAGAATCGAGTTCCTTGAAATAGGCCATGTTGACTTTTATTGGAATATTACTAAAAAGGAATAAAACCAAGGGGAGTATGTTCATCTTAATCAAAGCAACTCTACCGATCAAAGTCAGGGGCAAGGAGTCCCACTGTTCCAGCATGTTCTTAATTTTGTTCTTCATCTTAGTATAATTCAGCCCGAAAATATCTTGATAGTCTCTAGTCACATAAATTCCTAGATATCTTATTGGATCCCGTTTTTCTGCTTGAGACTGGAGGTTTGGTGGAAGAAAATCTAGATTGGTATTTAAAATAAGAACTTCCGTTTTCTTCTCATTGATCTTATACCCCCCAATCTTTTCGTAGTCCTTAAACTCTTTCATAAGATGTAGAATATTTTCTTTTTCTGGAGCTAAATACAAAACAATATCATCAGCAAATAATTTTAATTTTGACATTCCGACAATAGGGGGTATTATTGCTTCATTGTTCCTTATTTTTATCACCAGCGGTTCAATGAAAAAGGTAAAAAGCAGGGGAGATAGAGGGCAACCTTGCCTAGTCCCGCGATTTATTTTAATCTTCCCTGCTTGCCTGGTGTTGACTATAACCTGAGCTGTTGCCCCTTCATAAATGTTCTGTAGCATACTAATAATCGGGGCCGGAAATCCAAAACAACCCAAGGAAAAAAATAACGCTGACCAGTTAACTAAATCAAATGCTTTTTCTGCATCGATCATCAAGATACATGCAGGAGTTGAATTAATATTAAAAAAATCTAAAGCCTGTATCAAATATTCTGTGTTCGCTGCCATTGATCTACCGGCTATAAACCCTGTCTGATTCTTTACAATTTTGTTATTTTTATACTATGTTTAAATAAATAATATAAATATTACACCTTTGTATTACATTTAACATAACATAACATACAGTGTGTATTTGTTAAGCACACGTTCTCCCAAGGGTATCTTGTTGCTGAATAACAGATGTTTATTGTTACCCAACTCAATGGAGCTCATTTACATCTTTTCATATAAAGGGGCCAATTCCGATGTCGGACGGACCTAAGTCCGTCCGACATCGGGCAGGAGCTGTAACCGACCGACCTGCTGTCGTCGGTTACAGCCCTGCTAGTACGATGCGACCGAACAGGGTTTGGTCGCATTTGTATACCTTACAATGCAGGCATGCTTTCCGACCGGAAAGCATGCTTGCAATGTTGAAAGCAGGGGTGCAGTTCATCCCTGCACCCTGTGGCCGGCCCCCCAAGGTGTCTGCCACTGGGTGCAGGGATCAATGGAGGGGCCCCATAGGTGCCCCCAGGCTGCCATTCGGCAGCCTTGCACCCATGGGGGGCCTGCTGGGGGCCCCCAGGGACAGCTTCTGACTGCCTTTTCGTGCCGGACAGACCGGCACGAAAAGGCAGTGAAAAGCTGCCATTGTATTCCCTCAGTACAGAGACAACCAGGGGAGTACTGGAGGATTTCCGGCCTGCGGACAGGCTCTTCGAGCCTGTCGTCCGCAATCCAGAAATCCGAGTCAGATTCCTTCCCGACCGTGCCCATCGGAATGGCTCGGTCGGGAAGAAATCTGGCCGGCACTGACCGATTCGGTCGGAAGGGCTCTGAACATGGTTTAGAGCCCTTCCGGACGAAATCGGAATCGGCCCCAAAGTCTTATAATGTCATTTTGACAAATAAATGTTTTTAAAATAATTAATAATCTTTTAAATATTCAATAATATATATTTGTAATAAAAATAATTTAAAAATAATTTAGTTGAACTTTTTACACAAATAAATTACCTTTATTTTTTAATATTCCAACTACTTCAATTAAAACCTGATTATTAATACATCTCCCTAATTAATACCCCTATATCTCTAACATCTCATCACTAAATTCTGGTTGTACATTATTTAAACATTTTTTAATTGTAATATTGTTATTATTTTTAACAATTTTTTAATTTGATTAAATATTCTAAACATTTTAAATGTCATTATTTTGAAACAATTACAATTCATAAATATCAATATTAAAGTATTAAAATTAATAAATGAGTATTCATACACTTACCCACCCAATGGGCCGATATCCCTAATATTCAGTCCCTAAAACGTACTATGATATATATATATATATATATTTATATATATATATATAACACGTTTTAGCGTTGGTGCTGTGCATATAAGACAATAAAAATTAGCACCAGCAAATTGGGTCCACATCGTCTCTTTCCCATGAGGAAGTGTGTGTGAGGCGAGGAATATATATCTCACGTAAAACTCCCAACTGCAATTGAGCACGAACAGAGAAACAGACTCTTTGCTGGTTTCAAGATGCAGGTATTTTATTATATTTTCTTTTTTCAAGTGAACTGCATGTGCTGAAGGACAAGACGCGTTTCGGCGAACAAAGTCGCCTTGCTCACTTAACGTCAGTGCTTAAAGACCCAACCTTATTTAAAAAACACAACTAAACCATTCATGTGAAGGGGTGCCACCCGGCAGGCAAAGAGCATGGTAAAAAGACTTTCTGTATTACCAAATTCATTCAACCAACAGAACTGGCGTTTTGTGGGTTATATCACATTGAACAAATTTATATTTTGAAAAGGTTAAAGCTTTCCTCAGTGACACTCAAAATGTGAAACATTAATAAACTGTACGAATACTTTGGCAATGACCCATTTGAGTACTTTCAATCGCAATAAGATCTGACAAAAACTGTGTCTACTGAAGTAAAATTCAATGCGTAATACATAATTACTTTTCATCTAACTAATACAATATGTAACGTTTTCAGTACATTCATAATGCAATAACATTTGCAAATCTATATGACTAGAGCACCTCTAATACTGTGATAAAAACAACAAATACTAAACGCCCTACCAATAAGATGACAGCCCAAAAAGTGCAGGTGTTAATAGTGCAAATAACAAAAAACATTTAAAAATGTTGATTATCAATAAAGTTCCATTCGGAACCTATAAAAGCATTTATGGATGTTGGGCAGAGAAAAAGGGACTGAGAACAAATCACTATGTCCTAACTAGATCAAAATCACAATGTTGTAGTACACAAACAAAATATTTAGATGATATCTTCATGTTTTTTTAATTAAATGTAGAAAGTAAAAATACAACATGAAATGTAAACGGTCATTGGAAGTGCCCAAAAATTGATCAAAACCCAAAATTACAACTAATCTTTAAGTGGGTTATACTAAGGAGTCACACTCAGCATGACTATAGTTGTACTGTGGTATCAAGTTCCAGAAATTAACAGATCCTTGCAAATGCACCAATAAATAGTATAAAACCACTCATTCATAAAACTATAAATAAATGGCAAAACATATATCAACCTCTCACACCACAAAAATCTAAAAATATTCTATATAAAAAAGGACTAAAAGGATTATATTCATAAAAGTACCCAATTAATATTACTAGTGCATCATACTGCAAAACACATTCTCTTGGTTCGAAAACCACTTATACCAAAGGTCTAGAGGAAATAGTGCAAGTCATCACAAATATTGAGCCCTCTTGGATTTTTTGTGTCTAGCTCATAATGTATTTTGTTTCCAATTGCCTGAGAATGTTTTCCCTATTCCCACCCCTTTTGTTTTGTGGGACACTGTCAATAACAAAATATTGTTGAACATTAAGACTGTTATTGTGTTCTGTTTTGACATGTCTGGCCACAGGGTAAGAATGATCTGAATTAACCGTGGCCTTCAACTGCTGTAAGATTCGCGCACGTACATGGAGCTTTGTACTCTCCACATACTGTAGTCCACAAATACATTTGAGGACATACACAGCATGGCCTGTTCTGCACGTAAAATTAACTCCGATTTTGATAGTGACATCCTAAAATGCATTAAAATAAGAGTTGGTATTCACCCCAAACTTGCAAGCGCGGCAAGTGCTGCACTTAAAAAAAAAACTCTTTTGGGAAAGCCAGTTGCTTTTATTGGACAACTCAGCACTTTTTTTCACCAGATCACTCCTCATAGAATGTGCCTTGCGATATGTAAAATTGGGTTTAATGGGCAAAACATTTTGCAGAACCACATCTGTTAAGACTACCGGCCACTGGGTACTGATAATCTTTTTGATGGTCTGTGACTGTCTGCTGTAAGTGGAAATGAACCTACAAGAATTCGCAGCAGGTCTCTCATGGTTACTAGTAGAGCCAACATGTAATGATGTATTCACGGTAACCTTAGGTACTGTGTTGATCAGTTCTGACCTCTCTCTAGTATTGGCCTTTTTGATCGCCAGATCCAATTTACGTGAATCATAGCCTCACACCAAGAGTCTAAGTTTTGCTGCTTGCTGCGCCTCCTTAAGAGCTGTCTCTGAACTGCAAGCTCTGCAAATTCTTAAAAACTCTCTGTATGGCAGACTGTCAATGGTGTGATGTGGGTGGAAGCTCGAGGCATGCAGGAGTGTGTTGCCAGCCGTCCGTCGGCTTCCTATACAGAAAACTTTCTATTACCTCGCTATTCACTGTGACCGTAATGTTGAGGAAATTAGTGGTAAGGGGATCTATGTGTGATGTAAACTTCAATTTTAAATCATTCACAGTAATCAAGTCCACAAAATTTGGATGTATGACGTTAAAGCGCATACTTTTACATCGCATACCATTACAACGTGATTTTTACAACGCAGGATCCTTTACAACATATGCCTTTACAACGCATGTCATTACATACATAGCAAATGCTATTACAACGCATGCCATTACAACGTAAGTATAGATAAGTATCTTTTTTTTAAAAAAAATGTAATTAATAAATATTTAATTAATTTAATTTAATTAATTTAATTTAATTAATTTAATGTATTTAAAGTCGTTTTTTAAAAAACAGAACCCTTAAAATACCCCTGTACCCCTATACCCAAAACCTATCCCTAATCCCTAAAGCAACCCCTGTACCCCAAAACCCAAACCTAGCCCTGAACCCTAAAAATACCCCTGTACCCCA
This sequence comes from Lissotriton vulgaris, assembly GCF_964263255.1. NCBI lineage: Eukaryota > Metazoa > Chordata > Amphibia > Caudata > Salamandridae > Lissotriton > Lissotriton vulgaris. The sequence goes on from NW_028242827.1 coordinate 51,556, forward strand.
AAACCCAAACCTAGCCCTGAACCCTAAAAATACCCCTATACCCCATAACCCAAACCTAGCCCTGAACCCTAAAAATACCCCTGTACCCCAAAACCTAAACCTAGCCCTGAACCCTAAAAATACCCCTATACCCCATAACCCAAACCTAGCCCTGAACCCTAAAAATACCCCTGTACCCCATAACCCAAACCTAGCCCTGAACCCTGAAAATACCCCTGTACCCCATAACCCAAACCTAGCCGTGAACCCTAAAAATACCCCTGTACCCCATAACCCAAACCTAGCCCTGAACCCTAAAAATACCCCTGTACCCCTTAACCCAAACCTAGCCCTGAACCCTAAAAATACCCCTGTACCCCATAACCCAAACCTAGCCCTGAACCCTAAAAATACCCCTGTACCCCTTAACCCAAACCTAGCCCTGAACCTTAAAAATACCCCTGTACCCCATAACCCAAACCTAGCCCCGAACCCTAAAAATACCCCTGTACCCCATAACCCAAATTAAATAAATGTTTTAAAAAAGATAAACTTACCTATATTTACATTGTAATGGCATGCGTTGTAATAGCATCTGCTATGTAATGTCATGCGTTGTAAAGGCATGCGTTGTAAAGGATCCTGCGGTGTAGTAGTTGCGTTGTAAAAGTAGTCCGTTGTAACAGTTGCGTTGTAACTGTTGTTTCCCTTTCCTGGGCAACCTGTTCCACCTAGCTCCAAGTCCAGACCAGGGTCTGAAGGAAGTAGTTGAAATATCAAATAGAGGCTGGAATGTTGTAGGAAATGTAATAGATGAACACACTGCAGAAAATATAAAACACAAGAATGTGGCGTAATGACAAGCCCAAGCAGAAACCACAGACCTATTCAAGGTTAAAAACCAGTTTATGTAGTCAAAGAGAAATCCCTGGGTGTACACTGAAATAGGTGCGTTATGTTACTGCATAGGTTCTAACCAATCATACAGACATTCCTTATAGGGGCATTAAGGGGAAAATTTATGAAAAAATAAAACATTAGATAAGGAGTTCCACACTAAAAGTAAACGTTCACAATCTCTTTAATATTTTGTAAAAATGAAACCTCTTGTCACAGAAAGAAAAATTAAAAATCCAAAGAACATCTCTTTGAATAAGTGCGATAAAGTTTCAAAAGACAGTTCATAAAAATTCATTATACATAAAAAACATAATATCACAATCATCAGAATTATAAAACAAAGGAGAAAAAAATAATTAATCAATACAATTAATTAATCAATACAATTCCACAAAAACAATTTTTCTCCTTTGTTTTATAATTCTGATGATTGTGATATTATGTTTTTTATGTATAATGATTGTTGAGAGTATAATACACAATGTGTAATGGATTGGGTCAGAATTCAAGGTTATAAGGTTACATGTCTTCAAGTGTTTTACCATCTTAAACTAGGGTTTCAACCATTATTTACTATCTGTTATAAACCTTTATAATATCATGTATTAAAGGGCCTGCTGTTGAGCATGCATTTTAGGAAATCTGAGGAACCTGAGTAGGACTGATGTGCGGTCCGTGTTGTGTGCGAAAGGTCTTTCTCCCTGTTGTGACTGTTAGTAAATACGTTCTTTGTATTGCCAAGAAGAGTCCTTGTCGTTATTCTATTTTGAAAGGTCCAAAGTCAACCCGCAGGCCGCAACACCATATACAGCCACAAGGTCTAATCAAACTCAAAAGTCTAGGATCAGCCAAATCTCCCTGCTCCCATTCCAAGTGAAGAGACTGGAAGAGATCATCAACAATCAACTCATGACATCTGGAGCAGAACCAGCTACTCAATGCCTCCCAATCCAGCTTTCTCAGCAATCACAGCACCAAAACCACCCTGATCCCACCACACACTGATTGCAAGAATCCACTACATCGTCATCCAATTGGATGCGCACAAATGAATCACACCCTTCCCTTATCAGAAAAACCCTAAGGATCCAACTCCCACATTTCACCCATGAACCCAAGAAGATCATCCTCTCACTCACCAATGACCCCACCACCTCCAAACCAACTTCTACAGATGCATGGCAAATGTCGCCCGCTGGATGAAGAACAACTGGCTGCAGCTGAACACAGACAAGTCGGAAGTACTGATCTTTGGCAATAGCAGCAAAACATGGAATCTCTCCTTGTGGCCAACAGACCTAGACCCACACCGACTCCCTCCACCCATGCCAAAAAACTTGGGATCATCATTGACACCCAGCTCACCATGAAATTGCTGATTAACCGCATCTCCTCTGCCTCCTTCCTCACTCTGCACATACTATGTAAGATCTTCAAGTGGCTACCCCTACACACAGGGCCCACTGTGATACAAGCACTCATCACCAGTCGGTGGGACTATGGCAACGCTCTGTATGTAGGAATCACTGCACAGCTTCTACAGAGTCTTAAGACCAAACAGAACACAGCTGCCAGGTTCATCCTTGGCCTTCCCCTAGGAACTCACATCACACCCCCCTCGGTAAGCTCCTCTGGCTCCCCTTACAGAAAGGTGCCTATTCAAGCTGCTGAGCTAGGCACACAAGGCTCTACACAACCAAGGACCCACCTACACTAAACACTGCCTGAACTTCCACCAACTATCATGATGACTATGCTCCACCTTCCTTTCACTTGCCCATACTCCCTACCCATCTACTGAAGCAGAAGTTGAAGACCCTTCTCCCACATCACAGCAAAGACCTGGAACAGCCTCCCTACGCAGCTCCGGCCCATCATCTCACTTCTGGAATTCGGAATGGCCCTCAAGACCTGGCTTTTCAAATAAGCATCTGGGGCCTGCAAGCACCTGGATACCCTATCAGGTAATTAGCTGCACTTTATAAATCCTGATTGATTGATTGATTGATTGAAGGTGACACTGATGCTAAAACATTGAATGAGACAGGTGTCATTTGTGCCTTTAAGGAAACCTTTTGACTGAGAAGGAATTCCAGTCTCCTAACTCTCTGAACAATACAGGGAGCTGCTTCCATGACTGCTGCCCAAATATTTGCAATCCTGCTTTCAAGGCTTTCATAAATTATCATAATATCATTTTCTTCTGTCTGATTTTGTGAAGGTTTGTTCTCATCCTGCTGTGAATGTCATCCAACTAATACTACTCCGGTGCAATGTTGCGTTTTATGGTTCTTGGCGTGCTGCAGCCAAGGCTATAGCTGACAAAGCCCAGTTACGATTGTTTGATGAAGTAACTGAAGGGCACAATGTATCATAATTTATGCTATCTTTCATTACAAAGTTTTGACTGTAGTCTGAAGAAACAACAAGCTATCTGTAGAGATACACAATCTTAGGCAGGGGGGAATATACACAGAGGGACAGGTCAAACTAACCTAACTGAAGAGAAACAAAGGGTACCCGAGAAAAAGTACTTATGGAGGATTGAGGGTAGATCAGAGTTCAAGACTGGGTTGTCAGATAAATGTGAATGACAAGAAGAAGTACACTTGGATAATAGGATCTGAATGGAAGTTAATGAACCTAGAAGGAGTAGACAATATCCGAAGATGGGGTGGAAGGTCTCTTAGAGAAATTAATATGACTTGCATGTTGCTGAAAAACCTGAAGTGTGTAGCAGAGAACTTGCTAAGAATGGAGTATAACCTGTGGTGATGGAGAAGAGTGTACCTGTAGACGAATTTGGCTAGAGAGGGCACCTGAGAGGAAGTGAACAGAGTAATACCTGACAGAAAAGGAGGAGAGAGTATAAGGGCATAAGTGGATAGGGAGTACCCAAGCAAGGATGGAGTATAGAGTACCGGAGTGGAGATGGAGAAGAGAATTAAAAAAATTAATGAATGAGTCACCACCAAGTGGCAGCTGCAATTCTCAAGGATTATATGGCCACATTCCACTGGCCAATGTTCCCAAATTGAGACAGTAAATGACAGTGAAACATCCTGCCCTAACTACCACTACCTTCCTACGAAAGTTGCAATGTTGTCAAATTTATCGAGGCCCTGTTTTATTTTAATCTTGTTTGGACAACCTGAGCTCATGAATACATTATTGACCCCATCTCTGTTGGTTAGTTAGAGTAGTGGTTCCAATATTTAGGCGCCACCATCAGATAGGCGAAGTTCCGCTCTGCCACATTTGTGGTGGAGTATCTTGGACGCCAAACTCCAAATCCGAACCTTTATCTTTTTTAACTTTGAATTGATTTTATTTCAATATTATGTGAAGAAAGCATAGTGGGTGTGATGATAATCCCAAAAAATAAAGCAATGAACTCCTCTGTCTAGAAAACTGCCTCTCAGCTTCTGAATATTATGGTAACTGGGACAAATGGGCACATAAGCACACAGAGCTCTGGGTGGACCCCAGAGCAAATAAGCTTCAATCATCTAGACAGCTCTGTTAGAAATGGGGCCTCTAGTTGGCAGGGGTTTGAATCCTGTCCAAGTAGGGGCCACCACTCTAGTCAGAGTAAGTCATATACATACCCTAAATTAACCTGTGGTCACCATCTGGTAGCTTGGCACAGAGCAGTCCATGCTGAGAAGTCACAAGTCATTAGCTGTCTAATGGTTATGTTAGGTCATGAGGGACCGGGCAAATTCAAATTTAAGGCCAATCCCGATGGAGGGCACACCAGCTACAGAACCCACACAGGTCCTGCTGAAGAAATACCTCGGATGGATTTTTTTTCAAGATCAAAAGTCTACTCCGTCATCATTTAGCCACGCAAAGGGAATACCACGTTGTCGTCAAGCTCCGTTGAAGAGAATGCAAAGCCTCGCAAAGTGTTGTCATCTAGCTGCACAGACTGTGGATTCTTCATCAGGGAGCAACCTCTGTGTTTGTGTCAAAGGGCAATGGGGTGGAATGTCTCACACAGTCAAGGCAATGCATCAGTGTTTGCAAAAATCAGCTGCAGAACCCACTTCTGAGGCTCAGGGTGGAAAGGGGGCACCTCTGGCAAAGGTAGGACTCATAGATGGCAGAGACCAGCAGGACTGCAGGAAGTCTTTTGAGTCCCTGAGACTTCAGAAAAAAAAGAAGGCAAGACAGCAAGCACTTGGAGTCAATCTGGGTTCACGTGAGATTGATCCAGTCCTTACCCTCAGCGGGGCAGAGATCAGCAGGCAGCTAGGCAGCTCATCAAAGCAGAGAAGCAGTTCCTTAAAACAGACAGTCACAGCAAAGTGCCAATCCTTTCAGCACAGCTGTCTTGACTCCAGCAGAGTTCTTTCCCAGGTACAGTAGTTTACTGGTTTAGCAAGGTCAGAGCCCTAGTACTTATAGCCAATAGTGCCTTTGATGTAGGGAGTGACTTCAAAGGAGTTCTGTGAAGTGCACATTGATGCTTTTCAACCCAGTCTAGTCTACCAGGCTATCTGTAGGTGGGTAAACAGCCCTTTGTGTGAGGACAGGACACAGCCTACTCAGATGTAAGTGTGAGCCACCTCTCCCCCTTCTGGCAAAGGAAGGCTATGAGAATCCAGATGAATGACAATGAGTCCTTTGTCGCACCCAGTCCTTCCTGTGTTTGTGGAAGTCCAGAGAGAGAATGCACAAAGTGTAGCTGTCACCAAGTTCAGACTTGTATTAAAGACAGACTGCAGGCACACAGAGCCCAGTTTAGAGCAGAGAAATATCCACTATCTAAAATGAGCATCTCTAAAGTGGTAATGTCAAATCCAACATTACCACTAAAGATGTCATTTGACTGATCTGTTGAATGCTTACCATATGTGTATTTATGCCTTTATTTTTTATTTATAATTGCACTCGGTATACAATAAACAAATAAGAACTTCAGCAGATGTTTTTAATTTTAAATGAGCAGCTTGTGAATGAAATATTCCTCTTGTTGTTTGAAGTGGAGTGTGCCCTCAAAAGAAGACCTTGGGGGATATTTGCACTAAAATGTTGGAACGCTGTGGTACTCCAGAATTGGCAACACCGCACTCCAAAAATTTTTAAACACAGGGATACGGCATATTTACAAAAATACTGTGCACCCCTGTGTTTCCTCTAGCTTTGGTGCTACAAAAACTCCCTTTCACAATGTTGCTTTGGAATGGTTGTGTGTGAGTGAGTGTGCATGAGGATGGGTGTGAGTTTGTGCTCGTGTGTGCCCCCTCCACTTCTCTGCCACATTATCAGGTACCACTGAATACTGCTGCTTTTGAGCAAAACATAGGAAGGGCTAAAAACTGGGTGCGCATCTCCAATAAACAGGTGACCATAGAAGTACAGTACTTGACAACTCTACTATCCGGCGCTGGGAAACAAATATTTGTATTGTCAAACCTATAAGGGATAGTGGAGCGTTTGAGCAAGAGAGTCATTTCTGGTTTCCTATATTCCTAATGACATTCAGCTTCCAAGCAGTAGCAAATTGGATGGATTTTGTGTCATGGAATAGTCTGAATTTAGCTTGTTTATCAGCAAACAATGGTATTATTTCCTAACAATATGCATATTAACAAGTGAGAGATATCTCTACAAATGTTAGATTGCAGGAAGATGGGTGCAATATGGATAATTCTAATTTTCACTCGCAGTAATGTTCCCTAGCTTCAGTACACGTTCTTTAAATAGCAAGCTTTATTTTCCTTAGAGTATTTAGATGCTGTATTTAAGTTTCTAATGCAAATGTTCATAGCAGGATTGTTATAATGTTATTTTTCTTTTTTGAAATCAATCTTGCTATTCATGGCGTGATGCCTTTACTCTGTATAACAGGAAACAGCAGGAAAGAAGAGAGCCCACTTTTCCTTTCCCCAATCTGTCACACACCAGAGTAATTTCTACCTCTCTATCCCACTAGGCGAGTTTCACTACCCGCTGCATCCCATTATCATTCATTATATGTTTTTTTCTTGTAATAAAAGAAAAGAATTTAACAGAATGGAAGATCTCTGCATATGCACACATTTCCTCATAGAATTCAATGAAGTTTAGATTAAGACTACACATAGCATATTATGATTAATTTACCTCTGCTTACTCCATCAATGCAGTAGGAGACCGCCAACATAATTGCACGAAGCTGTACAGAAAATGGGTCTTGTTTTGCTCCATATCTCTGCAAGAGTGACATGTGTTAAGGAGTCAAAAAGATTGATAATTATATAAGCAGGCCTCACCACTTTCTATCTCTCTCACCCATACACATACATAAAACCACAGACACACACATGCCACCCCACATACAAATAGATATATGCAATTATTCATGTTTGTAGGAGACACACAATTACTTACAATTACAGTAGCCAATGTCCTTGCATTTTGCATGATTGTGCTGTTGTTGTGGCTCCTATCCTATTGCCTGCAAAGACGCACTATGGGATGCCCATTGTATCACATTTGTTTATCCCTGCCACTTTTAATCCTCTCAAAGGACAAGCCACACTCAGCCCATTATGAGTTGTAAAGGAAATCATTGTTTGTGGGAGCAGATGCAGCTCCGGAAGTGTTGTGCACAGAGTCAGCTTTAGCGCTGGTGGTGCCTGACGTTACAATGTCTTTCGGCACCTCCACATCCATGGTGGAGGCTACGGATGCCTTCACCACCACCTTTTACCAGTGCCCCTCAAGTCTCCATAACCACTCTCTTTCAGATGCATATAATTAGTTATATAGCACCACTCATACCAGTGTAGGGTGTCGGAGTACTTTGCATCACACACATATTACACCGAGACAATCAATCATACATGTGTAAATCAGCTTATAGGAAATGTTACATAGGCCAGAGGACTACAAGGTGTAGGAGTGACATGCCATCCATATTAGTAGGTAGTATAGTTTAAGAGCGCTTGGCCTGGAGAAGCACAAACTCAAAATTGAAAACGGAAACCCATAGTTGGGGGTTCTCTTCAATATTAAGAATCTATTTCTACCCAAATGGACCCTTTTTGCAACATTAATCTATGCTCTAATCTATACTTTGGAGTGTACATGCAGTTCTTTGATGACAGTTAATAATTCACTGTTCTATATTAGGAATTTAACTTATTAAATGCAAGTAACAAAAGGATGTCTCTTAGAAAAGCAGTAATCCACTGACCTACATGTTTATATTATATGCACTTTGTGATCAGCATGGTACACCTCTTTGCATCAGGCATATAAATCCTCTGTGCTATTTTATGATGAGTGAAAACCTCAGCTAGTCAAAACTCCGATCTCTCTCTATGAAGAACATTTATCACCAGAGTTATCTTGATATTTTTATTGTTGCCTGGAAATTACTGGAGACACAGAGCATGGCAGCAAACGCTAAGAAAAACAAAAATAAACTTGCAATCAGGGCGCCCCCTGAAGTAAGCAGCTGGTGCGGTGGCACCTGTTGCACTGCCATAGAGATGGCCCTGGTCGTGCACAAGGCAACTTCAGGAGTAAGTTTAGGTACAGAGATGCAAATCTAGCCTCATGCACATAAGAAGAGCACTGAATATGTAAAAAGATTCAATGCTGGGACCTGCCGGAGAGTATGCCCTCTTAAGTCTGTTTTAAAGTGCTAATATTGTCGTACTGTAAGTTCAGAGGAAAGAAGTATAGGGACAGTGTTTTATGATCAGGACCAAACAGTTTGTTAAAGTAGTTAACCCAAGACATTAGCACACAAAGCAGTGGCAGTGCCTCCATGAGGTTGGAGGAGCATCGCCCCACTGCTGTATATCATGAAACATGAAAAACAAACTAAACAGATTTATTACCATTTTATTTTTCCATGCTAGTAGCAGCCAAGTCTGAGGGCAGGGTACAAGCAGGAAAGAATATTCTGCATTTCAGTTTATTGTGCGCATGTCACTTTGGCTAGCTGTCTTGCAACAGCCAGCCTGACATGCGCACATTAAACACTCCAACCCGAGCTGTCTTAGACAGCTGGTTGGAGAGAGTGCGCAGGCCCTCGGTGTTTTAAGGACCATCAAACCACTGGTATCTAGCCAATCCTGGTGCTTCTTTCATGCTGCTCATGCAATGTCAGGATTTTGTAGAGGGTAGTTGCTGGCTGGTGCTCTGGGAGCCGGTGTTGCAGAGATGAAGAGGAGCACCGTACACAAGCTAGCAGGTATGTTAATCTTTTTTTATTTTTTTAATATTTTAACTCACTGACAGGCACTGTGAGAAACTAGCAGCGCCTTCATTCTCAACCCCACAGCTTTTAACGGTGGCCCATTATAAACACTGTTTTAAATGGACCACGTTTGAGAGCTTTGGCACTGAGCCTAAGGGCACTGCTGGTTTTATTAGTGCCCATCAGTGGGTTACTATTCACCCATCGTCGCCCCTCCTGTTCTAATTGCCGCTGGCCGTCACTGACACAAAGGCTATATATTTATCACCTTACTACATTACGGTGACGGTGTACTTCTCCCCTCTCCTCTGTAATATCCAGTCCACATGCTTACTAACAGCTTTTACATTGATTCTAAATACTTCCAAAGCCAAAAGGGGAGCAGAGTAATAAGTTCCAAACATGATCACTCAGGAACACTCAATATGGCTAAAGAATGGCTGGGATTAAAAACTGTGCCTCATGTTAACACTTTCTAGATTAATCTACTAGACCACAAGTAGGTGTGGTAGTGATTCCGATAGTAATGCCAAATAGCTGCCCCTCACAGAGAAATGTCACCATGGGCCACATCTAGCTTTAGAATACAGTGCTTATTTCCAGCTTGTATATGTGAAGTGCTAAACCTGAGATTAGATGTCATATATCCTATTTCTATGGCTAAACCAAACCAGCTACACCAGATCCTGTGGTGGTAGCCTGTTACTGGGCAGCAAGTATATACTGATATTTAGTATTAGCGTTTCAATGCTTAAGAGTATTGCATCCCATTTGGATAACAGAATTGTTCATTTTCTAATCTCAGGCATGGTATGAATGAAATCACACTTGATAAACTCAGTAAGTAATCTCTTTTGAGATGGCCTGACTATGTGCTGGGGGATTTAGAATGAAAACCCAAAAATGCACTATCTGACTCATGGTCTCCATCAAATATACTCTGATGTCTATGCACAAAGCATCTCCACACACACAAACTGTTCTGTGAAGTGGTAGTGAATTTGGCAACCGACTTCAAATGTTAAGCAGATTCGTTTTTTTTCCAAATCAATATTCACCACTCCAGAAAATGACTACTTGTGCTTAGATCCATTAAGCTTTGCATCGCCGTTGCACCACCCAAGGCGACAGAGTGCAGTGCAAAGGCTTATTTGGAAATTATAAAGACACCCAAGGCATGATTTGCAGGGCTTTGTGTGGCTATGTAAAGAATAGTAATGCAGGCAATGTAGCAGTTGCACTTATTTACATTTCTTAGTGGTAGGCGTTTTATGGGTGGTATATGGGCGTTCTTGGGCATCCACAAATCAATTTCATGCAATTCCAGATTTACTAAGTTTTGTAAAACTGGAATTGTGTGAAGTTGGGATGCCTTCCACGGGGAAGTTTAATAAAAAGAAAAATATTTGTTTCTCCTCATTATTTACTCTTTCTAAGCTTGATGCACTCTGCTTCACACATGGAAAGATAAACTTGCCTCTTTGGATTGTTTTTGTGCAAGAAGGTATCTGTCTCTGCACAAAAAGAATCCTGAATGTGACTCAGTCATTCTTGCATCGTATTCTGGTTGAAAACAAACCAACTTACGAATTAGGCAACCTCTTTATACGTTGAGACTTTCAATATGTGTTATGCATTGTATTATCGGTCAGTTTCGAAAGCGGGGCCTGTCGTTCTTGGTGACTATTAAATGTAACTCTGTTATCTAAATTAACAAGCATTTTCAATGCTATAGGTCTCACATTTGTAAAGTTAGAGCTATTGGTGTTGTAAATGGCAGTTTTTCTTTAAATGTTAAATGTCGTATACTTGTAAACTGCACAGCTGCCCCAGCAAAGGGGCATCCCGGCGCTGTATTCCGCTGGGGAACCCATCCTGGCTTTTCCTGTGATATGGTCCCTCCTGGGCATCTCCAAGGTGAAGACAAGCATCCCCGGCGCTGATGGGGCGGTTAGTAGAGATTAAGCAAGCTATTGCCCAGAGTTGCTGAGTGGGACCCATGGTTGGAGTAGGCACCGAGGCGAGAATTATCAAGTCCGCAGACCATGGCCCAAGACCCTGCCACGTCGGGAATCGAACCGAGGTCCCAGGCCGACCTCTGCTTCAGGGTCTGCCGCCTCTAACCAGTGAGCCACACCACTCCACTTTATGCTTTTTACTTGCAGTGGAGTGTGTTTTTTAAAGACATTAAGTGCACACTGTAAAATATGGAAGCGTATGTGTAAGCAGGATGTGCTTATAGAGTGAAATCATATCTAGGACAGTTGTGTCAAAGAAGGGAAGTGGTGTAGCGACTTAGTGGAGGAAAGGAACAATGTATGTAATCGGGCACCCTGCTGAAGCGCAGTGCCCATGAATATTTAAGTATTTGTAGGGGAGTCAGGACGGGATGGGGGCTGTGACACAGCAGAGGCGGAATCAAAAGTGGATGCTGTTCTGCAACATAAAGCGCGGTGGACGTGTTGATAATATGAAAGTGGGCGCCATGCTGAAACCTAAAGTGCGGCACGCGTGAATAATTAAGTTTGTGTATGGGGTGTGCAAGGATGAGGACTGTGACACAGGAGAGGAGGAATGAAAAGCGGGCACTATGCTGCAACATAAAGCGTGGTGCCCATGCATATTTCCATTGTTGAACCTGAAGCATGCTTAATTGGTGATAAAACAAAAAAAAGGTGTGGCGTGCAACGCTGCTTTCAAAAAAGTATATTAGGGTGTGTGCAGCTTTAATGGCGCAACCGCCTTTAATGAAGCAAAAACATATGATTAGATAAAGCGAGGCATGTAGCGCTGCTTAAACAGAGACAAGAGATTGCAGGAGAGCATGTTGTGTGTGCAATAGGAGAAAGTCATTTAAGGAAATAGTACTTGCAGGCTGTACATAATACCTACCGAGTAAAAACACTTGTTACAGAGGCAGTCTTTATGAGAGGTTACAAATGAAGAAAAGGAGATATGAAGGAGGGACTTCTAAGCATATTTATGAATCAAAAGCCACCATTTACAAAGGACAAAAAGAGGAGCCAATTAAAAGGATGGGCGGAAAATGGGAGGAGCTTCTAGTCCGTAGCTGAATACAGCGTGACTGACGAGAAAGCTCAAACCCTACTCATGCGAGACCTGAAAAGGAGGCTATGGGAGATTAAATACATACTTTGCAAACCCCGACAAGAATTTTCATGACTAAAACATATTATCAAAAACAAATTCTGTGTTGAAAAATTATTATCTATTATAGTCATTTGTCATGCGCAGCGAATCATGCCCAGGGGGATCTCTCGGCACCGGAGTAGCAGTCCCCTTACAAGAAACATAATATAGAACAGCCAGGTCTTGAGCATTTTCTTAAATTGAGACCAGTTGGAACAAGCCCGGATCTCATCAGGGAGACTGTTCCTATGGACGGGGGCTAAATGAGAAAAGGCACGACCTCTCATTTTGGCTTTCCTAATTCTCTGAGTGCAGAGCAAGTTGTGATTGCTAGGTCTCAACTGGCACACGGGTTGGTACAACTTAAGTTTCTTCTTAAGGTAGGTAGTGCCGGTTCCCTGAAGGGACTTAAAAACAGTACATAGAAGCTTGAAAATTGCTCGCTTTCTAATAGGAAGACAATGCAGTTGAAGTAGGAGAGGTAGAGATGGAGTGCATACTGGTTTGTTGAGGACAAGGCGGGCTGCAGTGTTCTGAACCACCAGTAATTTTGATAATAGGTCTTCCCTGATTCAGACTAGAAGAGAGTAACCATGATCTAGTCTACTGTCCAAGAGCGACTGAATGAGAGTTGTCCTTGCCATAAGAGGGATCCAAGGGAAGATTTTTCCTAATATCCGCATTATTCCGAAGCAGGTGCCTGACAACATCTTCACAGTTTCCTCCATAGAGAGATTATTGTCTATTCTGATGCCTAAATTCTTTGCCCATTCTTTTGCTGAGGGAGCCTCCCCTAGTTCTCATGGCCACCATTCTGGAGTCCACAATTCCTCAGCTTTACCAAACAGCAGTATCTCTGTTTTGATGGAATTGAGCTGAAGAAAGTTCTTCTTCATCCATATGGCTATATTTGACTTCAATTTTTAAACTTGGCTTTGGTCACTGCAGGGTCTGACTCTATGGGGACTATCACATGCGTGTCATCAGCATGCGAGATAGTCTTGAACCCGCAGCTTCTGATAATTGCGGCCAGCAGGGCCACATATATATTAAACAAGGTGGGGCTCATGATGGATCCCGGCGAGACCCCCTTGTCCACCCATGTGGTCTGAGACACAAAGGAATCCAGCTGGACACATTGTGATCTGTCGGTCAGAAACTTTATATCCATTTAAGTGCCAAACCTCTGACACCAATCTCTTGTAGCTTATCCAGAAGGATGCGATGAGAGATGGTGTCAAAGGCTACTGACAGATCAAGGAGACCTAGCATCAAAGGGGTCCCACTGTCCAGTGACATCCTTATGGAGTCGGTGACTTCCAGCAAAGCGGACTGCGTGCTATACCAAGCCCGGAATCCCGACTGGGATGGGTCCAATAGGTTTTTCTGTTCCAAATACCAGAGAGATGACGATTGATTAATGTCTCCAAGATCTTTGAGCTACAAGGGAGGAGAGAGATTGGCCTATAATTTTGTAGATCAGTAGGATCTGCTAGCGCATTTTCAGCAATGGCTTGATGCATGCGTGTTTCCACTTACGAGGAAACGTGGCTGTATCTAACGAGATATTACAGACTACAGCGAGCACTTCGGCTAGGACCCAAGTGAATTCTGACATAATGAAAGGTGGAACCGGGTCTAGTAGAGATCCAGGTTTCGTGTGGGCTAATAGGGAGCCTACTTGCTCACCAGTGATACCAGGAAAAGATTCTAGGCTAGGGAAAAGAGGGTCATCATGGGGGGTTGTTCCCTCACAGTCAGCCTCTTCCGGACCGAAAGAGCTGTAGATTTTATCAATCTTTTGGATAAAATAGCTAGCTAGGTTCTCACATAACGCTTGTGTGAGAGGAGGTAGAGGATTATTAGCCTTTGGGTTGGTGAACTCCTTAAGAATCTTAAAGAGCTCCTTGGAAGAGTTCTTAGCCTATGTAATTCGGGCACCAAGATGTGCTCTTCTGACTAAGTTGCAGCTTTTTAAATAAGCTCTATGTGCCACTCCATAGAACAGTTTGTCTTTCTCTGATTTTGATTTCCTCCATTTTCTTTCCTTAATTCTACATATGGCCTTGTCTCTCTTGAGAGTTTCTGAATACCATGGGGCTGGGGCTGCCCTATTCTGAATTTTTACCCTCTTATCAGTGCAATGGAGTCTAGGGCTTCGGTTACTGAAGCCTCAAACCTTTCTGAGGATGTGTCACTGTCTTCACAGTTCGTAAATGAAGGGGGGTGTAAGCCAAACTAAAGGCGGAGGATGTCACCTTTTTCCATGATCTACAGAATTCCCTACAGGCTTGAGGTGGCCGGCCAGTTTTGTAAGTGCCCAAGAGAAACTTAGTGCTGAATAGTCCGACCAACCTAATGTCAGGGGGGCTCTGCTACTAAATCCGGGATATTGTTGAAAATTGTGTCCAGCAAATGCCCGGCAATATGTGTGGGACTACGTACTCTGGAGGAAAGGTCCACGACTCCATAGCTGCAACTAAGCAGGCAGACTCTGCGTTGGAGAGAACATCCAGATGGTGGTTAAAGTCCCCTACTAATAGGAACTTCTCCATTTGTGGTGTGTTAGGGCCCAACCTTTCTAATAGGGAAGTGCAAAATGCTTTCTTGTCTTCCCACCGGAGGGTGATAAACTAAGGCTCCTGATCATTAAGTCGCCTGAGCCCGCTCCACCCTGAAAACCAACAACTCCATATTGGAGGAAGAGACCGTATCCAAAGTCTTGATGAAATAAGGTGGACGCCTGGCAAAAGCTAGACCTTCGCCACTCTTGCCTGATCTATCCAAACGTACAACAGAGTATTCAGTGGGGAATGCTATTGCCAGTGCTGATGTGGCATCATTGTGCAACCAGGTCTCGGTGAAGAGACATATATCTGGTTTTAGATCGTCCAGCAGATCCCAATCGATTATTTGTGGGGGGAGGTGTATGGGGCCAGGAGTTTGCTGTTGCTCGGCCACCGACCAACCACATTGTAGGCATTGTTTTCCAGAAGGATGCCGTCCTCTACTCAAGGATTATCTTTGCAACCCACGCTAGGTGCCAGAACCCGCAACTCCATCAACAGCTCTCTGGAGTAGCCTAATATGGATGAAGGGAATAACTGTGGGAAAACGGGCAGCATCTCCCGCAGCTGGCAGCATCCAGGCGCGAACGGGCACAGACGGGCTTGCCTCCTGCTGGGCGTGTCTGTTGCGCGTTCACAAACGCGGTGGTTTTATGCTCCAGACGGCCCAGCAAACCTAGAGAGCACTAACCGCTACTAATGGCGGACAAAAAGTTTGAAGGAACCTAAAAAGGCAGCCTCTATCCTCTCAATCAATTGTCAAAACGATTGCGGTGGACCGGAGAGTTGCATTAAGCTGAGCGAGTGACTAAGGTAAAATTCCACACTCGAAAGCCTCCCCATGTATTTACAGTTTATACAATTGAAACAGATTTTAAAAGACGCGCAATATTGAAAACCAACACTGGAAGTGTCTGCAAATCAGGGCTCGAGTCGGGGTACCACGCGGGTAGACGGCACTTATTTTACCGGGGGGACGCCGTCCCCCCTGCCAAACAGCTGGACTTCACTCGGACTTCACTCTTAGGCCTCTGGGACAAGATCGGAGCGCACCTTTTGTGACGTCACTTCATGCCGTGACGTGACTTCCGGTGACAGCGTCCCCCCACTTCTCTTTTTAGGACTCGTGCCCTGCTGCAAATAGTGTGCCTGCAACATTCTGCAAACAAATTATGTGTGGGAAAACAATGAACTGGATTTCGTATATAACATTTCATGTTATATTAATAAATATTGCTCTTATAGAGCTTCAAAATATACTCATTAATTAGGCAACAGGATAATTATTGGCAGCATCAAAACGTCACTTTATTCGACAACTGTACATTCTTTTTTACAAATAACTTGCTGTTTCTATATCTATCGTAGAATTTGGAACCTTTCTATTTTTATAATGGTGACAAAACATTCATAACATCATTTTTGTATATATAGTATGCAGTCATCACATACTTATTACATTTACAGTCTTGGGTATGTGTAAAATATGGTTAATTTATTAAATGGGAGGTAGAAAAAAATGCAAACAATTTGTGACCCATTTACAAGGAGCCTATAGCAAAGTCTCTGATGAGCAGTGTGCATATTTCGAGATGCGACAGGTCTGTAGGCCAAAGAGATCGGATCCCAGTTTTTAAAAACAGTATTTTGCATGCTGTTGCAAAGCTTCCTAAGGCACCAATAACTGTAGCTGAATACTCTGTAACCCGAAAAGAGCTCTATGTCCATGATGAACCATTTGTAAAATGTGTCACCTACATTGCTCGCTATAAACAATTGGTCTCACACAACACTTTATGGGTTGGACCTTGGATAGATCACAGTTTTCTGGAGTACATATGACAATGATATTTTAAATGACATGCTTGGGATCATTTTATCTTTTGCTATAAAGGGTATGTCTACAATAGTCCTGGTGAAGTCAAGGGATTATACATCTGACTGACGAAACACGTTAGCAATTATAAGAAATATCAAAAATGAAATTCGCTGCACCCTCGTTTCTGGGCAAAAGTAAAGCACTTTAAGACTCGGCCATATGTATCATCATCACCATTTGCGATTTCTAAATAGCGATTTTTAAGGAATCGCTATTTAGAAATCGCAAAATGGTATGTATGTAGAAAATCGCAATTTTTTAGCGATTTCCAATTATTCCTTATTTGCGAATTCGCAATCTGCGAATTCGCAAATAAGGAATAATTTCCCATTTATTTCTATGGCCCAGGAGGCCCATAGAAATGACTGTGAAATAATTCTCAATTTGCG
Source organism: Lissotriton vulgaris (assembly GCF_964263255.1). Classification (NCBI taxonomy): domain Eukaryota; kingdom Metazoa; phylum Chordata; class Amphibia; order Caudata; family Salamandridae; genus Lissotriton; species Lissotriton vulgaris. The sequence goes on from NW_028242827.1 coordinate 68,620, forward strand.
AATTCGCAATTTGCTAATCGCAATTTGAGAATTATTTCAAGGGTGCAGTGGTGTCTCAAGGACACCCTGCTGCACCCCTGAAAATTACATGTGTGTGCATATGGCGCACATACATGCCCAATGGGAATGTATGTGCGTCATATGCCACCCTCACAAAATTGTGCATATTTACAAGAAATCGCAAATTACCACCAACTATAAGTTGGTGGTAATTTGCGATTTCTAAACCTGAATTCGCAATTTTGAAAAGCTTCATACATAGCATTTAAGGAATCGCAAAATTGTGATTCCTTAAATGCTTAAGCAAAATAAAGAATCGCAATTTTTTGCGATTCCTTATTTTGCTAATTTTTCATACATTTCAAAATCGTAAAAAAGGCCGTTTGCGATTCGCTAAGGCCGAATTTCGGCCTTAACGAATCGCAAAAGGCTTGATACATATGGCCCTTTGTGATTACTCTGACTTACAACTGATGTATTAATGTGCAAACAATCTATGAATATGTCTTTGACGCTTTTAAGTTCCATTTAGGAGACCAGATAGGGTGTTTTTTTAAGTCGAGCCTGAGCCAGTGCTAATCGCAGCTCTGGCTATTGATCTGAAATAGTTCAGTACGGGAGAGAAGCCCTGCCCATAATTTTTTTTCATCAGCTTGTGTCATTGTCCTTCGTAATGCTGGCTTCTGAATTGGTAATGAGCTTGTTAGTTACTCCTTAGTACTGCTGTGTCGGAATTTGTACCCTCACGTGACTACTGGCCCCTTCACTTGGTTGTTACATGGTATGTGATCTATTTTCTTTAATACGTTTCTCCTACTGCAAGCACGATGGCGTACTTCGTTTACATTCAGCGCACCGTGCGCGATTTCACTTTTAAAGCAGCTGGGACAATTGCAGCCACTTTTAATCCGATGCCACGGGTCTCGCATTTAAATACAAGAACTAGTGCATTCCAAATATCTTTTTATATTGTGATCTTGTTGATTTCTTTTCCCACAGGTATAAAAATCTTCTGACACGACCCAGGTGGGACTTGAACCCACAATCCCCAGCTCCGGAGGCTGATGCCTTATCCATTAGGCCACTGGGCCAGCTGTGGAACACAATGGGTACAGGAAGTCTCATGGCTACTCAGCGTCAGCGCGCGCTCGCACTGGACGGAAGCTGAGGGGGATTAGATAGAAATTAGCGTTTCCCGCGGGTGACCCCAGCGAAATGAGGGGGAGCAGCAGGGGTCCCTAACCGGACGCATGGGCTTCAGACTCCGAGGCGCCAGGACCCTGTTGCAAAGAGCTTTGGAGGCTGTACAACTCGTCACCTGTGCTCCCGTACCTGACGCCTGGACAAGGGGTAGCGAACACGGTGCCTCTCCCCTTCCAGATGTAACCTCCTATCCCAGGCACACTCGAGAGTACATCAACCAAAGTTACACGGATCTACTGACTACTTCTGCCATTTTCACTTTCGTATTCTCTGTTCTGACGGACATGAGGAACTACATATCCCGTGGTGCACTTCAACACGTTTTAGCACTGCCCGGAGCAAAACCGCCCGGATCATGCTCTCTACGGAGACAAACTCTTCAAGAATGGATTACCAGGGGACGCGCACGGTCACCCTGTGTCAAGGGTCCTCAGTAAATATAACTGTGCGTTCGGGAAGTTGTAGTCTTGTTTCTATTCAATTCAACTAAATTGCGTAAACATTGATGTGTAAAATAAAACAGAATTGGAAAAACTGTGAAGTTTCCCGGGTCCATGTGTCAGTAGTTCTTCCGGGAAGAGTTTTTATTTGCAGCGTTTTGCATGCCTTTCTTCACGTACAATTGAATGAATCGCAAGTCCCAGAATTCCACACAAAACAGCCAGCCTCAGCTTGGCGAGCTCCTCGCACATGGATCTGGGAAACGCCAGAGCTCGCGACGTAAGTTTCTTGGCATAACAGCAGCTGCGTGTGTGATCAGACTGGCAGAGGGTGCACGATTGGCAGAGTGGGGAGGGGGGCATTTTAGGTGGTATGACCTGTCCATGAGGTACCCCTTTCGGACATTGCCTGTACATATAATTGTAATCAGGTATACTAGTCCAATTTGGTTTACAATTAAGCAAGACAACAACTCCCAGAATGCACTGCTATGTTAAATCAAAACCCTGAACTGGAAAAGCTGTGTCCTTGTGACATGGAGTAAATTGGTCATCCTAGGCAGAGGCATCTGAATGTGGCAGTGAGGTTGAAGGCGATGATGCCAGCAGAGGGCGTGTCCTATGTAAACCTGAGATAGGTAGATGTGTGTATGGATGTGTATTGCAAAAGTCCTGTAACTTCTTTTTCAAAGGATGTGTTCTTTTGATCATGAAAATGCCCTCTCTAAAAGGGAAAGAGTGACACTGCCTGAAGAGCCTGACCCATTAGCCCAAGCTGAATGTGGTGGGAGGAATTAACATGTGAAAGGCAGCTGGACATATCAATGGAGAAGAGGGCTTTACCCAAAGCCAGTCTTTATATACATGCATGTATTTTTTTTTTTAAATCCGGTTTACCTGCCGCTTTAGGTGTCTCGTAAACCGAGTGCAATAATATAATCCCTTTTAAAAACGCTCACATATAGGCCTAGTGACTTTATGGTTTTTGAGAAACCTTCGAACTGTGCTGACACACTTATTCCAACAGCACTTTGCCCGGGTTGAATCTGTAAAGTGTAACGACACTTCCCAGAATACTGTCTACTATGTACTAACAAGGCAGGACTGGCAGAAGAGGCTATGCATGGCATCGGTTCTACTGGCAGAAATGAATAGGGCAGGTAATAGGACGGAACCCAGGGTGATGCCATTAGAGATAAGCCATGACAGAGTATTATGAGATGAACAGAGCCACAAGAACCAGAAAGAGTAAAATCCCAAAACCGTGCACTGGACGTGCTCACGTTTTTGCAAAGTTGTTACCTATTTGCCTAATCATAAGAAGTACACACAAATCGGGCCAATATGAACTTTAATCATGGTCCTTGTAAGCGCTTTATGCTCCATTTTTCAATGAGCCTGAGTTGTTTTTTTATTTTTTTTTTATTTAAACATTTGGTGGCCGTCATCAACATTTGCCAAAATGTGTTTGCAAACTCCTTAAAGAACTGTGCATTTTCATGCAGCTGTTTCCCAGTGGCTATCTTGGTGATAATTAGATTTCACACACAAAGGGAAGTAGCTAGAACTTTAAAATGCACCTCGCCTGAGCTATACGTCTAATCACACTGAGCACGTGAAGCAGGCAAACCTAGCCCTTATTGAGAGACTTGCCTTGAGCTTTTCACCTCGTCAATCCAGCTAGCCACCCGGCCTTTCACCTTTCCATCTAGTCACCCATTAATCTGACCATTCCAACACCTTTCCATCCACCTATCTAGCCTTCCACCCATTCATATATATATCCATCCTTCCAAGCATCCACCCATCGATATATATTCACATAGCCATCTATCCAGCTTTCCACCCTTCTATTCACCCTTCTCTGCTACCTTTTACTTTTTGTTCCTCATTTCATAATTCTTTTCTTCCTATCACCCTACAGTTCTTTCATTTTTGCTGTTATCTACCCTTCTTTTGTCTCACCCTCACCCTTACATTTTCCTTATCTTTCTCACTTTTGTTATTTGTTCACCCCCTTTGTATTTTCCCCTATTGTCCTCATGTCATCATTTTTTTAAGCGAGCCTGGGCTGAACCCCTGGAAGAGTTATCCATTAAAAGTGGATGTTATATTTTATGTGTATGATTATGTGTATGCAAAAAAACAATAAAAAATGTATTGAAAGTAAAAAAATATATATACATATTTTCTGTTTCCTTCCCTATGCATTTCAGTCCACCTTCCAACCCTCTCTGTCATGGTACTCCCTAACAGTGTTATTTATCTGCTTTTTGTCTGCAGAGCTGCAGACAGAACGGGGGATGTATGACGTTACAATGCATACTTTTACCACACATACCATTACAACGCGGTATTTACAACGCATACCATTACAACGCATAGCGCTTTGGGGTGCTGGATAGTGAATAGTTTAATTTACTATTCCAACTCCAGGCCCCATGGACACTAGGGAAGGTGTTGGATAGTAAATTAAACTTATTCCCTATCCTAGAGCGCCCCCCAGCGCAATGTGTTGTAATGGTTTTCGTTGTAATGACTGCGTTGTAATGGTAGTGCGTGGTAAAAGATTTGTTGTAAAGGTTGTATACCGACAGAACACACACATAAACAGCAAGTTAATGTTTTAGTGGTACCCAATTCTCCTGCCTCTGGGCCCCAGGCCAGTCCTCGCCACTTCAGCTCTTAAGTTGGGGGTTCACTACTCCGCAGGCACATACACATTTTTGGTCACAAACAGCAAGTTAGGTCTGTGGTGTTTTTGCTGTAATTAGCAATACTGTGCTGCTCTTTCCAGATAAACATTCTTTTTCGGTAGTTAACTACACTTGACTTGCATTGTTTCCGCAGCGATGCCATTGAATTAAAGGCATCACTAATCTGTATTTGAACGAATCGATTCGTTTGAAAGCTTATGATGTTTCAATGCTACAACTGTCCAGGCAAGTCAAGAATTCTTTGACGGCATCAGCCATTTTCCACAAACGCCTTAGAATTTAATGAATGAATAATCCATCAAACAGTTAATATTAACCATGTCAATAATAATGTTACATATTAAGCACAACATTTTAATCAATGTATATACTGATACTGTCTTACAACACATAGCGTCTTTGAAAGGGAAGAGTTACATTTGAAAAGTAAGACTACCCCACGTGCCCTCTTTTGCAGCAAAGTAAAACTTCCAAATCTTTGTGCGTGATTATCAGTGAACTAAAACTTCTAATATCTCTTACTAGCTTGCTTACAGCTTTTGTTAGCTTTATGAAACTGCTAGTTAATTGCTTAGCAGAGTTGTTAAGACATATTTGTTATATTGGATTTGTAGCGCGCACTGTTACTCTGGTGTGTCCTGGCGCGGAAAAGAGGAAATGACGGAGCAGGAAGCGAGTTAGTAAATCATGCTGAACAGGTGTGTTTTTAGCTGCTTCTTAAAGATCTGAAACTCCAAGATATGTTGGAGATAAGCAGGGAGTGAGTTCAGGCTTCCTCCACTTTGACAGAGATAGACTTGCCTCCCAGTCGGACTCTGCGGTAGCGAGGGACAACATCCGGCGTTATGCCGCTGAACACAGATAGCGTTTAGGCTCATAGAAAGCAAAAGACCGTGAAGTGCTCTTTGGGCCAGAGTGATCGCTTTGAACTGCACCCTCTGTGCTATCGGAAGCCAGTGTAGCTCACGTAGGTACTGACGCGCGCTAGATCGCGTTGGGGCATTAATTGGACTAATAAGGTCTCCATTAGTCCTGCCTGGAGATAATGAAATGTACAATACTTGTCGGTATCTCTTTGAGGTTGCAGGATTACAACTTATTTAACCCAGAAATCGGAGTAACCTGCAGTCCTTGGCATACCAAGGTAAATCCCACATGTTTAGGTCGAGCCTAGGCAGCACACACGCTGCCCTGCAAGCCATGGTGTATTAGAGTATGGACTTGAAGCCCCGCCCACTCTCCACCCAAAATTTGTCATTGGCCTGTGTCATTGTCCTTTGTAAGTGCTGGCTTCTGATTCATTAATAGGCTTGTTCGTCCCTCCTTAGGACCACCTTGTCTTCATTTGTAACCTCCACGAGGACTGGCCCTTTTACTTCTGTTGTTACATGGTATGCCTTATTTAATCATAATGCATTATTTTCTTTAATGAGGTTCTTCTACTGCTGGCACAAAATGCTTTCCTGCAACATTCAGGGGCACCTTCCTGCACAATAACAATCCTAGGAGACACATTTCTTTTTCCATATGTTCTGCAGAGTGTAGCACACACAGGGGAAGAAACAAGGAGAAATAGACTTATTTCTGCTTTTTACACCTACCCTGGGAAGGTGCAATACTTTGGCGCATCCCCAGGTTACTACATTCTTGTAAATCTGGGGATGAGTCAAAATCCATGGGAGTTGCATGGGAGCACCCACGGAATGCCTTCACAGGGCACAGTAATGCAATGTAGCGATTTGCGCTGTGCTGAGTTACTCCAGATTTTTAAGCAAAGTAAAGTGTCTTCGTGTGGCTTCAAAAATCTGACTCAGAGCTTTGCGTCATGCATGTTCCACGTTGCGTGTGGCAAATGCGACTCAAACCTCTCACAAATAAGCCCCTACATCCTTTCTGTACATGGAAATATACTGGACCTAATATTTGGATACAGACTGCCATATCCCCCTCATCACATCAGAGCTGCATTTCTTTGCAACAAGCTCTTAGATCCTATCATGTGCATGGTACAAGGGTTAGCACAGGCCACCTTTACCAAGATATGAACAAACGTCATGATTGCATACGTGAATTGGTCATTTTGTATTTTTCTAAGGCTTGTGCATAATCCATAAGCAAGTAACATTTTTTGTGTGAAACAGCTCTGTTAACCCCTCCCCTGCTGGTGACGGAACCACTCCGTCATCAGCCGCGGTCGTGCTGTGCTGATGACGGAGCGGTTCCGTCATGGCCCGCTTGAAACGCCTACACGGCGCGGATTCCGCACCTGCTCCGAACGTTCCATTGAGCGGGCTGGGCCGTGACGGATTCGCTCCGTCATGAGCACAGCGCAACCACAGCTGGTGATGGAGCGGTTCCGTCACCAGCATGCGCCCGCCGCTCGGCCCCCCGCCCCCCCTTAGCACTGCGGCGGAATAGCCGCCGCAGTGAAGGAGTTAAATGAATCCCTATAGTTAGTATGTATTTACATAATTAATCACTTATTTTTACAGAATCTACAAACTAACCCCTCACCCAAAATGAACAGTTGAAAGCATAGGCTCACATTTATAAATATTCTCTAGAGGAAACTAGCATGTAAAACAGGAACCACTACGTGAAATGCCTTCCCCAGCTGTTCATCTGTTTATGTACTACAAACTAATCAAGGAAGCTGTCAGGGTTTAGAACAGATGCCCTTGGGATGTGAACTGAAGCCACCTTGAAAATACATTTAAAACGTATTCTCTGCATTTCATCAGGCTGTCCCCCAACCCGAAATGCAATAATGTCTTCAGTGACCTTTGGGTGAAATGTATGCTCGTCTACAGGGTTACAATCAGCCTTGGGATTTGGGCAGAAGGAATATTTCTTAGTTTTAGTTGATTAAGTCTCACATGTCAGAATGATGTTTCTCAAGACTTTCCTGAAATGTAGTTGTTGACTTTTCATTACTATACCATTGGTCTACCAGCTTTTACAACCTTACTTACGAAAAAAAATAGGAACTGCAAGTGAAACTTTAGCTAAAATAAAATACATGCTCATGCTTTTATTTTGTGCAGGAAGATAATTCTTCCCTGGCATTTCGGATATTTTAAAAAGATAAATCGATGTGCTCTGGGCAGTTTATCTTAAATCGCTCGACTAATGTCTTTAAGACAATTTGTTCTATCCGTGACAAATGCAAGGATTCAGGGGACCGTGAATATAATGTGAGATTTAATTCAGGGCCAAAGTTGCAAAATCGTTGTATAAATTATCTTGTATTAAGATTATCATAGCCATGGGAATTTAGTGACCTCAGTTATCTGCACTCTACTCCTCGGTATCCTGGATTACCCCCAGGTCCTTCCTATCCACATCCCCTTAATATTAACAAGTGAGATAATCTATCTCACCAACAGAAAAAATAAAGTGGGAATGCTGGGCCCTCCCCTCCCACTGGGAGTACATAACCGTACTAATATTATTTCTATTTGTAGAGTGAAGTGTACACTAACAGAGGCGTCTCTTGGCGCTTGCACACCATATAGTCAACTCGGGGGCGGCTCTAGGCTCATGGCGGCCCTAGGCAGGGAGTGTTGGTAGGGGGCCCCGGAATAAGGGGTAGGGGCGGGGCGGAGCCGGAGGCCAGTGAAGAGGGGGTGGGTCTGGGTGTTTGGAAGTGGAACAGAGCCGGAGGCCACCAAACCCCGGCACACAGGGGCCGCCACGCAAATATGTATCCATCCTCAGAGGATTATTATATTAAGGATTTATATTGGCGTGGTGGCCCCTAGGGTTTGGTGGCCCTGTGCAGGTGCACAGCTTGCACATGCCTAAGGCCGCCCCTGGTCAACTGCACTAAACACAGGTTGTGCAGAAGGGCAGTCACTACTAGTCTTTCACATCATTCTAAATGTGGTGCTTTTAATAGCCGCCCGGGCATATTATATGACCGGGCAGGTAGTTAGCACCTGTTAACGTCACGCAGGCACCCGGCACACAGCATTAGGAAATCTGGGCCATATTTTTCTACAAAGATCAGAAACATTCACTAGGCAACTGCATGCTATCGGTTACAAATTCAAGAATCTGGCACTAAGGAGAGGAGGCAGAGGACATAAAGGGGGAACATGCAATAATATTAATGTTGTGTAATGCATATGTAATAAGTAGGGAAGTGTAATGCATGTCTTATAAGTGGAGAAGGTATGTCCTATAGAGGGATACATGCTATTGTATTCATTCAATGAAAGTATGTGCATGAGAGACCCCTGCGGTCAGGACAATAACTTAATTCTGAATTACCAGTAAGCAATTTTTGCATTTTACCTGCTTCTCTAGTGTACAAGCTGCCCTTCAGAATAACTTGCTTTCCATGCAGAATTTCTTTTTTCCCACATAAACACTACTATTTACTTTGAGGGTAGAAGCCTATGATTAACTTTGGTAGAGAACACACCTCTCAATTTTCCATTTGCAGTTGCCAAGAAAGTTGATTAAATATCGTTAGGAAAAGAAAATGGGCAATCCCTGTTTGTGAATCATTGTGAATCACATTGTTATTCCCTAATTTTTGGGCTGGAATTGAGATGCTTAAAATCCTATGGGTTCATTTTGGACCATAACAGTTTGTGGCCGTTATTTAAAATTCACGCATATTTGCGGATTTGTTCGTGCAAAAAAAGACTAAAAAGCTATTTGCCTAACTCTTAAAAACAAGTCTTTTTTTAGTTGCAAAAAATGTCCTCTTTAATATGCCACTTTGTGATTTACAAATATTTTACTGTGAAATGGCTTGCTCCAGCTTCTAGCCCAGGACTGTTTCACACAAAGTGCCCTGGGCTCGAGCACTTAATTTGTAAAATAATGAGTGCTGGTGCCCAAATCTCTGCTTCACCAATGCTACTGGTGCTTTTAAAAAAAAATCAGCACACCAAATGCCAGGGCTGCATATTCCTGAATTCACCTCAATCCTCTTCAATCCACTACCAGACACTGCTGCCCCTTTATCTCACTCTAGCCGGTCCCTGTATTATCCCTTTGTGCCATTATTTCTGTCTTTCTCTTCTTCATTCTTTCCATTTTTATGTTTTTTACCTCTTTTGCTCGAAGGCAATATCTGATGAGGAAAAATAAGTGCCGGTCCCTAAAAATGAGTGCCGATGGGCCCTACCAGCAAACACCGGCTTAAAATAAGCACTGGGTGTAAACTTTGCCTCTGCACCAGTGCCATATTTTGAATGCAAGTGCAGCAGGCAAGAAGACTATCTGGTGAACTGACTGCACCGCAAAGAGGTAGGAGACACAGTCAGTGTGCTCCCTAGGGTTGACTCCCTGCAAGGGGATAACAAGGATCTCATGGACCCCCCCCCTCCCCTCCACCTTCCAGATGTATTCAATCACTGCACCTGGCTGCAAGGCCATCACTTCCTCCCTTTCAAAATCAGGACCCGTGCTGCCTGCTCTGTGAAAGATGGCTCAGCTGCTGCAAATAGGCAGTCCACCTTTAACTAATGGGCTGAACCTAGTGCAGGCTTCGGTTCGCAGTTGCCCTAGGGGCATCTCATTTTAATACTATGCATTGCCCATGTTGAGCTACAACACAACTAGAATTATGTATAACACAGCTCTGAACATTTGAAGTGTATCAAATAGGATATTATCTCATTTCTAGATTAAAAACTAACCATATAACTAAAAAATACACTCATTTCTCGATAATCTTTGCTTCATGAAATCAGTATTCGTATCCTTTCTAAATCACACCTGCTATTCTTTCAAATATTTTTTTAGCCAAGTATGCCCATATACGATAAAACTCTTGCTTGTACTTCATAATAAAATTCACACCTCATATATATATAAACAATTTAAAGTTTCACATCCTGAAGTCAAACACTTCAAATTAAATATATGATACATTGAATTTGAAACCTTGATTTGTTCCATTCTGTTATATAAGTTTACAGGGAAACTCATTAGCATAAACCCCGCATACCCTACTTTTCTGGCAGATCAATAGTTATTTTGAGTATTGCAAATTGAGACATTAATTTAAGGGATAAAAAAAGTAGAAAAGCCTCAGCCGAGAGACAAGCTTCTGTACTGTGTTAACCAATGATAATACTGAAGAGAAAAATATGTGGGCATTGTAAAGACAGATACATTATTCACCACAAAAACCGCAGTGAATGTGTTGAATTGAGAATACAAAGGCACATTTAATAGGGGCACTTACTCGAGAGGGATACTTTTGTCAGAGAACGAGGCTAGCATTACACGAGGGAACGTGCAAAGAGAGAAATATGTATGTATAAAACCAGTGTCATTTCATTTATTAAAAGCTATTTTTTTTTTACCAGAAAGGAAGGCTCATGTTGTATGATTTGAAATTGTATTTTATTGAGACATTTAAACACCTATTTCACATTATTTTTTAAAAATATATATTTGGCAGTGAGGCAGTAATGGAAGTGTGAGAGGAAAACATTGAGGAAAACTTGAAAGAATGATAACAAAGAGATGTGTGCTTTATGACTTTTTTAGCTCCACAAATAATAACACTTCTGAGAATGCAAAGCAAACCTAGCAATAATCTCATTTAAGAAAACCGAGCACCATGGAAGCAGGAACCTTCAAAATGGCACGGTTAATTGAGGTTAGAAATGACACTAAGAGAGATATGTACAACAGAAGTGGTGGAGTGAGGCATTAGCCGTCATTGCTTAACGCCTTGCCCTACGCCATTTCTTTAACACAAGGCTGCACCATATTTACCAAAATATGGTGCAGCCTTGCGTTTACCCCTGCGCTGACGCTACACTTAGCAGTGGAGCGCTAACGCAGGCACCATTGCACCATAGTGCAAGGGTGTGCGTGTAGGGGAAAGATTGTTTATGTACAGACAGACTTAGAACAGGAGGCAAGCCAGCAAGCCCTTGGAGTCACTCTGGGTTTAAGTGATAGAGGTTCAGTCCTTCTCAGCCAGGCAGTAAAACAGCAGGAAGCAGGGTAGCTCAGCAAGACCAGAGCAGAGCAAGACAGGAGTCCAGTAAATCAGCAGTCGAGCAATGTGGCAGTCTTTTCAGCAGCACAGCAGTTCTTCTTCCTGGCAGAGTGGTCACATGCCCAAATGTGTACTAAAGCCATGGTGTCAGAGGTCCAGTACTTATACCCAGTTGTTCCTTTCAAGTGGGGGGACTTCAAGGAAAGCTTTAAAGTGCACGTAAGTCCTCCCTTCTTGCCGTTGCTCCAGACTCACTACTGGGGTAATGCAGCCCTTTGTGTATGGACAGGACACAACCTATTCAGGTGTTAGTTTGAGGCTGTACTTAGCTCCTCCCTCCCATCTACAAGGAAAGCCCATCAAGACACACCTCGATTCCCTTTGTCTATGGCTTTCTAGAGGGAATATACAAAGCCCAGCTGTCACCCAGCCCAATCTGAACAGAGACAGGCAGCAGGCAAAGTGGCCAAAGGAAGTAAATGCAAACTTTCTAAAAGTGGCATTTGCTAAACTGTAATTTAAAATCCAACTTCACCATAAATTGTGATTTTAAATTGTGAGTTGAGTGACACCAAACTTGAAAAGTCTATTTCCTCACAATGGTGAGTTTTGCTTATAAGATGTAATAAGGTAATCCCAGTGTTATTATGTGGGAGAGATAGGCCTAGCAGTAGTGAAAAAGCAAAACTGGGACTTTTTCACTACCAATATATTAACATTTTTAAAGTACATGCCCTGCCGTTGAAGTACATTGTGCCCTGTCCTGTGGGTTATACAGGGCCTACCTTAGGGGTGACGTATATGTATAAAAATGGAAGCTTTAGGCCTGACAAGAAGTGTTCCCGCCGCAGTGTAACTGCACACACAGACTCTGCAGTGGTAGGCCTGAGACATGGTTACGGGGCTACATAAATGAAGGGTACAATCAGTGCTGCAGGCCCACTAGTAGCATTTACATTACAGGCCCTGGGCAAATGCAGTGCACTTCACCATGGACTTTTAGGTAAATTGAATATGCCATGTGACTGTACTGGATAGGGAGAGGGCTCTGCCTGGAAACAATTTTAATTCTTAGAAACTTTCCATCAAAATCTTGAAGATCTATGACAAAGTAGCATTGACTTTTTTAGCATCAAAAAGAATTTAGGCTCAGGGAAACATTTTGAGTTTGGCAGAGTGAGAGGAGCATTGTAAATATTATAAACCTCACCCTATACAGAGTTATGGGAAACAGTGGGCCATAATTGGGTGAGCCTTTTCTGACTCCCAACAACAATAACCCCTGACCCAATGGTCTGTCCACTACATGACTGACGGGTCATATTAGCAGTCAATTTTCTGTATTGAGAACGGGACAAGTACCTCTCATTTTCTTTGCCATTATCCCATGTGCAATACATATATAAAAAATGTGCACCCATATACAGGGAAAAAATTCTGTGAGCATCTGGCTATTTGTTTTTTATTTCACAGAAAAATAGAAGCCCTGTCAAGCACTCACAATTATAGACTATTTATTTAACATGCAAAGCACTTTGCAAATGTAGGTGCAACTTTTTGCAAGAAATGGCCTGGATGATACTTTTTAAAAAATGTGAATTTATTTTAAGCAATTTTCAAAGAGTTAATTGGGGTAATCTAAATATTTCCAGCTATATGCCCCTTTCTATTTATATAAAAATGCTGCTTATCACACATGCCAATTTTGCCCTATTACAGTGGATTTTTATTTCAAATGTATTTATAAATGTATGAGAGAAACCACATATTTAACTTCTATGAACAATTAATATTATATATTTTGCACTTGTTTGTCTCTACTTATCTGTACTACTCCTTTTGTAAACAACTGTACTGAAAACATTGAAATACATATTTGAATCCAGTTAATACAATAAGGACTCCACAAAAAATACTATCAAGGGTGATAATGATAAACTAAAACCGAAGATTGTCAACTCAACAGGGAGCTTGGAAGCAAGCAAATGTTTGTCATGGTGTCATGATATACCAACCCATGTTGTGAACTTACCAGGGATCTAGTTCTATATGTCCAAACTTAGAATTCCTTTGTTTGAACTTCCACCTTAAAATTAGGAAATGCAAATACATTTCGCTCCATCAGCTGAGTTCTCAAAGTTTTGCCTACTCTGCGTTATGCTTGTAACACAAAGTTCTGGCAAAACTTCTTCAACCACCGTATTGCAGAGTTTTTTCACTTGGATGGCACTAGGCGAGATTTTCTCAATGCGGGTACTTGCAGTCAGTAGTGACCTTTTGTGGTAGGAAACCTGCTGCCCGAGTAGCAAAGAAGCAGTACCCTCTGGACCCTGCATGGTGCAGTTCACACTGATATTGCAGCGTGGCACAAACCCTTGGTGCTAAAAAATCAACGCAATGTGCCATTTTTCCCTAATTGCGGAATGAGCGGAGTTGTCGTGTACCTCCCCTATTAGAAATGGGGTTTCTGGTTTTCTTATCTTAAGTGACATTTATAGAGCCCACTGACACCATAAGCTTCCTGGTGCTGAAAGAAGAGTGCAGAGATTGCGAGAGGCGTATTAACCAGTTAGGGTGAAAAGCCGAGTTTTCAGAAGTTTCCTAAAGTTCAATAAGGAGCAACTTGACTTGACTGATAAGGGGAAAGGGTTCCATAGTTTAGGGGCCAGGTAAGCAAACCTGCGGCCCCCAAACTTTTTAAGTTTTACTGTGGGGGAGTAAGCACCCTGTACAATCAAGAACCACCACTCTAGTAAGGGTAAGCTAGATGCACGCTTAAAGCATGTGCCCCCCCCTCTGGTAGCTTGCACAGAGCAGTCAGACTTTTCTAAAGAGGCAATGTGTAAAGTATGTCTGCAACACACACACCAAGTAATACAATAAAAAAACACAAACATACTGCACATAGGGTTAGAAAAACGAGACCAAAATGACAAACATCCAATAACTGGAGGTATGATTTTTAAATAGTAAATCAAATTATAGTGCTTAAAGTCATAAAGCGCCAACTGGGGACACATGGTCGCGCTAGACTGGGGTAATTCCAAAGTTCAGGCTGACCGCGATGGAGGGCAGGCCGGCTACAAGACTCGCGCAGGTCCCACTAAAAAAGTACCTTGGATGGCGGAAGTGTCGAAGACTCAATGCGAGGAACAGAGGAGGTAATGAGTCATTGTTAATACCATGGATGGAGGCAATGTGTCGGTACCGATCTGTGCAGTCAATAAAGGCTTCATTGATAAACCCCTTTACGATGCAGGCAATGCATTATTGTTCAGCCATTTATTCATGCAGTCCTTAGTTGTTGAGCTGCACTGTCCATCAAAGCGATGTAGTCAAGTGGCAGCCACATTGGCTGGGCTATGCATCAGGTCCAATTGGCGCAAAGTTGTCAATGCATTGATTTTGATGGATCAGCACAGCAGAACCACATTTCAAGGGCTCAGGATTGGATAGGCACCTTTGGCAAGCATGACTCACAGATTCCAGAGTCTAGATGCTGTTGCAGGGTTGAAGGAAGTCTTTGAGGGCCTTCAGACATTGGAACGGAGGGCAAGCCAGCAAGCCCTTGGAGTCACTCTGATTTTAAGTGAGACGGACCCAGTCCTTGTCCTCAGCATGCCAGAGATCAGCAGAAAGTAAGTCATCACAGCACAGCAAAGCAGAATAGTAGTTGTGCATTCCCCGTGCCCACCCATGACCAAAAAAGTACTGCACAAATTGAACCTTCCTCTGAGAGCACAAGCCCTGAGTTGGAGGACACAAGTCTCACTTAAATTGAACAGATGGCAATACCACTTGCAGTATGAGATTATCTATGAAGTAGCGTCTACAGACAATCTCAGATACATGTCCCAACATCATAAAGCCTTGAGGAAGAACTTCAATAAAGCACAAGGCCCACCTAGAAGGTCGAAATACATCAGCGTAGATAAGGATTTGGGATCACTGACAGAATATTGAGGAGAAGAATATGGACCTGCCACAATATCGAGGAAAAAATATTGAGTGACAGAATATCGACTTCCTATCTACAAACAGGTATGTACAAAAATATTGAATCATAAATATTGCTGTTAATAATATAGTTTGCTAAAATTTCGACTTTTTAAAATATCTGAAAAGTAATATAAAATTAATGAAATAATAAATATAATTAAGTAAAACATACTTAAAAATAATAAAAAAAGGTTAAAATTAACAAATAATAAATGTTATGTACAAAAAATATAAACATACATATTGTTTATATAGATATTAACTTAATAATATTAAAAAATAATCAATATTTTTAATTAAAAAATATAAAAAACATAATGTAAAATATAATTATATATATATATATATATATATATATATATATATATATATATATATATATATATATACCCATTATATATTATAAGTTAAAACATTAAAACACATATTTAAAAAAGATATTATTTTCCACTACATTAAATATAACAGTACTGAAAACATTGCATAGCGTAGTGGATACAATTACTAATCCAACTCCAGTGAATGCAACAGTAGGGAAAGTGATGGATAGCGGGAGCGTAAACATCACTATTCCCACTCCAGAGAGTGCAACAGTAGAGAAAGTATTAGATAGCGGGTGGGTAAAAATGACTATTCCCATTCCAGGGAATGTAACAGTAGGGAAAGGGTTGGATAGCAAGAGGGTTAAAATTACTATTCCCATTCCAGCGAGTGCAACAGTAGGGAAAGAATTGGATAGCTGGAGGGTAAAATTACTATTCCCACTCATGCGAGTGCAACAGTAGGTAAATTGTTGGATAGAGAAAGGGTAAAAATTACTATTCCCACTCCAGTGACTGCAACAGTAGAGAAAGTGTTGGATAGCAAGAAGGTGAAACGTACTATTCCCACTCCAGCGAGTGCAACAGTAGGGAAAGTTTTGGATAGCAGGAGGGTAAAAATTACTATTCCCTCTCCAGTGAGTACAACAGTAGGGAAAGTGTTGGATAGCGGGAGGGTAAAAATTACTATTCCCACTCCAGCAAATGCAATAGTAAGGAAAGTGTTGGATAGCGTGTGGGAATTTTTCAAAATTAATTTACCTCCCACCATTTCCCCCTATAGACGTCACCTACAATATTGTAAAATATTAATAATTTAACATATTTTATTATTAATTAATTCACTAATAACAATTCACAATACAATTAATAACAATCACATTGAATTAATTCACACAATTAACACTATAAAATGACTTTTAATAAATATTATATAAAAAATAATAAAATTTACATTTAAATTAAATTACTTCCCACCCTACTCCCCTATCAACCCTCAACCCACTCCTAAAAAAAGTACATATTAATAAACTTATTTGCAAATTATTTATTAATAATTAATATCTAATTAATTACTAATTATTTAAAACAAATAACACAATTAACATAATTACCAATTAGTATTAATTGTTAGTGATCAATTTATAATTACTCAATAAAAAATAATTAACTAAATTAACAATATACATTATTAAATACAACACTTCTATCTGCACCCATAACTTGGGAAGAATGTGAGATCGCTATATTAGGTCTAGCTCCAGGTAAGGCTATGGGTCCTGACAGCATTCCCCTAGAGGTCTGCCGCACTTTTAGACCTATGTTAAAAAAAATAATTAGTTGAAATCCATCGGCAATCATTCATGGGCAATCCCCCTGAATCCTGGTCGGAAGCTGTGATAGTACTTTTTAAGGAAAAGGGGAAGACAGAATTGGATATGGGGTCTTATAGACCAATTTCATTGCTCAATGCAGATACTAAAATTTACTCTAAAATAATCGCAAACAGGCTAAACAATATAAGGCCTAGTTTGGTCTCTAAAAGACAGCACAGCTTTATAAAGAACCGAGATACAACGGATCATATAAAAAGAATTATATCCATGCTAGATTGGTCTCAAGCCACTGACTCCCCTGTAGCCATAGCCCTGTTAGATGCCAAGAAGGCATTTGACAGGGTGTCTTGGGGGTTTCTATGGGCTGTTTTGGTCTGGAAAGGTTTCCCGAGGGAAACTATAACAGCAATTAAGGCCTTATACGCCCATCCTAAGGCGTCTATTCGTACTGCAGGCAGACTTTCCAGAAATATAGCAATATCAAGGGGGACGAGACAAGGTTGCACTTGCTCCCCCTTGTTATTTACGCTATACATCGAGCCCTTCCTAATTAGCTTAGAAAACAATATTGGAATAGTACCTGTTAGTATTAATAATATAGCATATAAAGTGTTCGCATATGCGGACGATATTGCCATAACTACGGCCGACATCAAGAAGGAGATGCCCACGATAGTTGAAATTGCAGATATATTTGGGGAGCAGTTGGGGTACAAATTGAATGTAGCAAAGACAGTTACTTCATTCTGAAGCTGGACGTCCAATTGATATGGTTTTTGATCCTAGTGCCACATACTTAGGAATCAGAATCTCCCCAAAAATTGACGAGATTGTTCGTTTAAATTTTGACCCAATTTTAGGTTCGACAAATAAAACTTTAGAGCGGCTAAATATTTTACATCTGTCTTTATATGGGCGTAGTAATGTTTTAAAAATGTTCATACTTCCAAAATTTTTGTACTTATTCCGCACAATTCCCTTATCTGTCTCAGCGGCTGTTTTTACACAAATTGACAGAATGTGTGGTAGATTTCTGTGGAGCTTCCGCAGGAGCAGGAGGTCTATGAAATGGCGTATTTTACCCAAAGGCAGAGGAGGTTGGGGGATCCCTAGCTTTCGATCTTATTATTGGGCTGCACTGTTGCAATATATGGGTATTTTGCTCCTACCAGATATTGACAGGGAAGAGGCATTTATCCCTTCACTATATGAGAAGGTATTGGGTAGGGAGGCCTGACAATGCCTGGTACGTATAATCAAAGAAAGGTATTATAAAAAAAAACTAATTCAAAATCATTATGACGGCCTTCGATGTCTGGCGCAAGAGAAAAAAGGGAAATGGTTTACAACTGAATCTGAGGTTAGCAATTGCTTTCTACTACCAGACATTTTTAGAGACCAAGTAAAGGCCAGATGGAATCGGGGATATATGTCATTTGGGGGATTTAATTCAAGGGGGACAGGTAGTTCCATTTTCTTTTCTTCAACGAAAATACAATATAGCACGAACAGACTTTTTAAAATATTTGCAGGTCCGTAGCTTTCTCGAACAGAAAATGTCTCAAAATCTGGTTATAATAAACAAAACTAAAATCTTGGAAGCTGTTCGCCAAAGATCAAGAATAGGTCCTATCTACCAACTAATGATTAATAATCAAGAGGATGACATATCTCTCTGGGAGAAAAAACGGCAAGGTAGATTAGGGGTGGACAAAATCGATATGGAAAGGATCATTGAAGTGTCTATGAAAGTTCTTTTTAAGGGGTCACTGAAGAGTCAGCACTTTACGTCAATATTTGATCTATATTACACCCCTGGGAAAATAGCTAAATGGAATATTCACGGAGAGAGCAAATGCAGCTGATGTGGTGAAATCTCCGCAGATGCCATTCATATGTTTTTTTATGCCCTAAATTGAATAAGCTCATTAAGGACATAGAATTTTTTTTTAATAACAGCCTAGGCATTTGTCTACAATTGTCGGCGGAACTGGTTATATTTGGGCTGCAGGAAAATGTGGGGGGACCCAGGTCTGAATCGGAGGAAGGGTTCGTCTTTATATGTATGTCAATTTTTCGTCTGTGTGTAACAACCCAATGGCTTGATGTTGATCCGCCTATCTTTAGTAACTAGCAATCCAGACTTTTATCGATACATCATTTAGAGATGGCAATGTATAAGTCAAAGGGTAGGATAAGAAAGATATTTGGTCAGAAAGTGTGGTCTCCTAAAGCAAATTGGATATGAAATTATGTATTAATGATGTAGCGTGTAAAAAAAAAAAAAAATTTTTGCAAAGAGATCAAGGATAGACTGTAATGTTTTGCTATGGGTTTTCGAGATATTTCTCAAAGATCTGCTTCTTTTGGCATCTTCTCCTGTATTGTTTCTTGTGCCACCTCTGTTTTTCTTTTCTGGCTGTTTGCTGACAAAAATAAAAAATATAAAAATAAATAAATCAAATACAACATTATAATTTAATAAAATAATTGATTAATTAATTGAGTTCAATTAAATTACTTCTCACCCTATTCCCCTATAAATCCACGAACCGCTACAGAATTAAATTGCGCTAAAAGTAATTAACATATAATTAATTCTAAATAATTCTTAAAAAATATATTATAATTAAATTACTTCCCACCATATTTCCCTATAAACCAACAAACCACTACGGAATTAAATTACGCAAAAATTTATTAACATAAAATTAATTACTTTAAAAAAATTCAAACACACATTACAAAATATAAACATACTTTTAACACAAGTACTAACACACAAAACACATTTTTTTCCTCTAAATTATTAGCAACGATATTTTGACAATCGGTATTACTAACTTCAATATTGTTAAAATCAATAATTCTTACCTGCATGTCGATATCCTTAACCACTATATTTTTGCAAGTCAATATCCACATTAGTGTGGTCTTAAGTTACTATTTACATTTATGTCATGTATGTACTTTTTTGTTGAATAATATAAAACTGGGGACGGAAAGTCCACAAAGAAAAGTATTTTTATGTTCTTGAGTTTATAGTTTCATTTATCGGGGAAAGGATGTGGTCTAACGTCTAGGGGAGTCAACTCAAATCTCGGCATCCTGGTTCAAGTCTCAGCAATGGCGCTTAACATCCTGTGATTCTAGGCAAATGTCCTAATCTCCCTGTGCCTAAAAAAAATGAATGTGCCCTTGTGTAACGGAACTGGTGCTCATGTAAAGCGCTCTGATACCTTCGGGCTAAATTTGCGCTATATAGGTTTCCCCCCCCCCCCCCCCTCCCCAAAAAAAAATTATGGTGAGCATTCAATGCTTTTGCTTGAATGTGGGCATTGTTTTGTTGCCGTTTATAT